>NC_133381.1:9170911-9219508 GCF_049309525.1 Garra rufa
AATATGACTTTGCCCCAGTCCTCAGCAGTCCATTCGCCATACTTTTTGCAGAAGATCAATCTGTCCCTGATGTTTTTTTTGGCGAGACGTGGCTTCTTTGCTGCCCTTCTTGACACCAGGCCATCTTCCAAAAGTCTTGGCCTCACTGTGCGTACAGATGCGCTCACACCTGCCTGCTGCCATTCCTGAGCAAGCTCTGCACTGGTGGCACTCCGATCCCGCAGCTGAATCCTCTTTAGGAGACGATCCTGGCGCTTGCTGGACTTTCTTGGACGCCCTGAAGCCTTCTTAACAATGCAGTGGAAAGTTTTCGGGATTAAGTTAATTTTCTTGGCAAGGAAGGACTATGCAATTCATCTGATCACTCTTCATAACATTCTGGAGTATATGTAAATTGCTATTATAAAAACTTAAGCAGCAACTTTTCCAATTTCCAATATTTATGTAATTCTCAAAACTTTTGGCCACGACTGTATTGTATATACATTAATATTTCATTATAACATTTTAATCAATTGTAATTTAAGTTATTGAACTGTTTTCTATTTTATGTAACAATCTAGATATAATTTTATTTGAATTTAAAATATAATAATTTTTAAAAATCTTAATTTTATGTAATAATTAATAATTTAACTGAATTAATATATAATAATTGTATGAGATTTAGTTTGATCACTAACTAACTAACCCTAAGTATGAACAATATTAAGAGTGACACTTTTTGTCCACAACAAAACTACGCTCAGTGCAAAGCATGCTGGGATTTCGCTCAATCATGTCACTCACCTGGGGTAAAGTCCCACCCCCACGTCCTGCAGCTCTCCATCACTGATGCTGAAACAGTTGCAGGTCACCTGTGTCAAAACACAAGAAAAAGGCCGTAAGACACACATCTCTGCGTTTCACTGAGGACATAATATTCTCCTCTCATCATTAGTCTCTGCTGTTAATTTGACCATTTGTGTCTTTTTCCCCCCACTGAGAAAGAAATTATGCAGCCTGCCAAAAACTGTTCATGCAAATCTAAATGATCTCATGATTTGGTGATACCAGACTGGAATAAGTTGTTCTGATTTGAACCAGATCCCAGATGTTCACTATCAATCCCCACATGAAAGAGCCCGAGCGGCTCGTTGAGTGAGATGTGTGTGTTTGTCTGTTCTGATTGCCGCAGGGACGCTACGCTGCAGAGCTCAAGCTGGACAGAGTCCATCTCCCGGAGAGACGGGGCAAACACGTCCATAATGACTCACAGCAACCCGAATGAGAGAGGAGAGGACGGCACTGATTCTGACGGGTTTTTAGATTGGGCTCTGCGGGAGAGATGAGTGACGTGTGGAAAGAGAAAAGCAAACAGAACGCACTCACAAATAGACAGCGTGAGCGTTGTTGACACGGACAACACAGCAGTGTGTGATTTCGGGCACTGAGAAAAATATTACAACGCAATCAATTATTAACACTGGGAAAATACATCCAAAAATGAACCCAATCGATTGTGCTGTGGGGTCGCAGATGCCACTGGATGTTTAAATAAATCATAGTTTAATATGACTGTACTCTAAAGGGAAAAAATCTATCATTTGCTCACCCTCATGTCGTTTCTGCTAAACTTATTTTCTTCTCTGGAGAACAAGATATGTTTTGAACAATGTTTACGCTGTTTGTTTTCATATATTGAAAGTGAATGTGAACTATTAAATGATGTTTTCACAACCAACTAGATGGTGGATTACCTGAACCAACTAATTTATTAAACTAATTGGTCTGAAGGACTTAGGCACTGTAGAATTAGACAGGTTTCTAAGTTTTTATGACCCTTATTAGTTGTGTTTCTTAAATAAGGCACATTCTTACTTTTAAAAACTGAAATTTGAGTCATCAGATGGACAGATTTTGTCAGTATTACTCACAAATAATATTTGCATTTTACATTACAACTTGCATCCGATTTTCCACCATGGATTTAAAAGGAGTTGTTATTGTTAACTAAAGCTAAAACTAAATCTATTAATCTAATCAGTTTTGTTGTAGTAAGAATCAAATGTAAATAATATATGAAAAATGTAAAACTTAAAACAAAAACAGAAAACCAAAAAAAGTTTAAACACTAAAATTACTCATTCTAAAACTTTAAAAAGGTCTCAATAGAAATAACAAAAATAAATAAATTAATTAAAATATCTAATAACTATAAAAATAATTAGAAATATATTAGGCAACTAACTAAAAAAGTTAAAAAACTAAAATAAAATAAAAAAATGAGGCTAAAAAGAAATATTTATATATAAAAAAGAAATGACAAAAGCACATAAAACTTGAACTAAAATAAAAAATAGTCTGAATGAATAAAGAATTGAATACAGAAAAAAAAACAAAATTAAATTAAAATTACAAATTTTAAAAAAGTAATTAAAATTACAAACGTCACCTTGGAAACTAACTAAAATAAAATAAGTAAAAATACTAAAATATATAAAATGAGGTTAAAAATAAATATTTATAAAAAAAAAACTAATAAATGACAAAAGCACATAAAACTTAAACTAAAATTAAAAATAGTCTGAAAGCATAAAAAATTGAATACAGAACTAAATGTAGAAATGGCAAAAATAAATACATTAATTACAATTAGAAATGTTGCCTTGGCAACTAACTAAAATAAAACAAGTTTAAATACTAAAAATGAAGCTAAATAGAAATATTTACAAAAAAATAATAAAAAAATGACAAAAGCACATAAAACTAAAACTTAAACTAAAATTAAAAATAGTTTGAAAACATAAACATTTTATATAGAAATAACTAAATTAATTAATTAATTAAAATTACAAATGTTGCCTTGGCAACTGGCTAAAATAAAATAAGTTAAAATACTAAAATCAATAAAATGAAGGTAAATAGAATTATTTATTTAAAAAAAAAAATTAAAAGCACACAACAAAACTAAAACCTAAACTAAAAATTGTTTGAAAGCATAACATTTTTTATATAGGAATAACAAAAATAAAAAAATTAATGAAAAAAAATTAAGAAATGTTGCCTTGGCAACTAACTAAAATAAAATAAGTTAAAATACTAAAATCAGTAAAAATGAACAATTAAGCTAAATATAAATATTTATAAAAAAATTAATTAATAAAAAATAAAAGCAAAACTAAAGCTTAAACTAAAATGAAACTAGTTTGAAAGCATAAAAATAAAATATAGTAAATAACAAAAAAATAAAAATAAAAAGATAAATAAAAATAAATAAATAAATAAAGTACAATTAGAAATGTTGCTTTGGTAAACTAACTACAATAAAATAAAATAAAATACTAAAAGCAATAAAAAATAAAAATGAAGCTTAATACAAATATTTATAAATAAAGAAACTAATAAAAAATGACAAAACCACATAGCAAAACAAATAAACTAAAATGAAAAATAGCTTGAAAGCATAAAAATTGAGTATAGAATATATTTTACTATTGAGAACAGAGTACAATTTACTATTGAGTATATTTTACTAAAAATAAAATAGGTTAAAATACTAAAATCAATTTAAAAAAGCTAAATAAAAAATTTTTTTTAAAGTAAAAAAAGATAAAGCACATAACAAAACTAAAACTTCAACTAAAATTAAAAATAGTCTGAAAGCATAACAATTTAATATGAAAATCTGTAGATAAAAGCTAATTCAAAATATTACATTACATAATAGTTTATAAATAATACAAAAAAAAAACAGTTTGAGAGCTACAGGGATGATATTCAGATTCACATTCAAATTTCATGAGGGTGAATAAATGATTTTAAACATTAATTTTAGATTTAAGACATTATGAGAGTTTTATGAGCTGTTTGGACTCATCCTGACGGCACCCATTCACTGCAGAGGATCCACTGGTGAGCAAGTGACATATTGCTAAATTTCTCCAAATCTGTTCTGATGAAGAAACAAACTCATCTACATCTTGGATGGCCTGAGGGTGAGTATATTTTCAGCAAATTTTTAGTGAAATATTCCTCAAGCTTGCATTACAATATTTATAACCACAGGCATATTGAACCAGAATTCGACCCCATCGAGCGCAAACATCACTTCATCAGCAATGAAAAGCGTCAAACTCTGACTAACGCAAATCGATTTAAATACACCAAAAACAGTACCACGCACACAAGATAAAAGAAATGAAAAGGCTGACAGGCAAAAACACCCACAGAGGCGTCTTCGTTGATGTTGCCCTTATATTTATCGTCGAAAACATATTTTTGGCACATGCCCAACTAATTAATGGCTAATATATGTGCGGGAGCTGCTGGGGAGACTGGCGGCTCTTCATGTGGCGCCGTTGCAGTCTTTCATGTGGGGAGCGTGAGATGGGTTTCAAAAGGTGTGACTGAACGACTGCTTGGCCGCGGACTCACTGACGACAGGTTGAAGAGCGTGTTTGTGTGCATACAGTATGTCTGAGGTCTCGAGGCGTCTCGCTCCACGTCGACAATCACTACACTACACTACACAATCGAGAAATGGATCCAGGGTTAAAGCATACTGTATCATCTGGTAATCATTCAGCACCATTGTATATATTAAACAAGAGGTTCACTTTCAGAATAAAATTTCCTAATAATTTACTCACCTCCATGTCATCCAAAATGATGTTATTGTCTTTCTTTCCTCAGTCGTAAAGTTCACTTCCAGAACAAAAATTTACAGATAATGTACTCACCCCTTGTCTTTCAAGATGTTCATGTCTTTCTTTCTTCAGTCGTAAAGAAATTGTGTTTTTTGAGTAAAACATTTCAGGATTTCTCTCCATATAGTGGACTTCAATGGTGCCCCTGAGTTTGAACTTCCAAAATGTCGTTTTAATGCAGCTTCAAAGGGCTCTTAACAATCCCAGCCAAGGAAGAAGGGTCTTATCTAGCCAAATGATCGGTTATTTTCTAAAAAAAAAAAAAAAAAAAAAAAAAAATTTAACAATTTATATACTTTTTAACCTCAAATGCTCGTCTTTTCTAGCTTTGCGTCATATGTGTGTATTCCGGTTCATGAGAGTTAGGGTATGTCGGAAAACTCCCATCTCATTTTCTCCTCCAACTCCAAAATCATCCTACATCACTGCAGAAGTACCGACCCAGTGTTTACAAAGTTAACATGCAAAGAAGATCAAACTCCAAAGTTGGAGGAGAAAATGAGATGGGAGTTTTTTGACATACCCTAACTGTCCTGAACCGGAATACACAGAGTACACACAGAGCTAGAAAATACATAAATTGTAATTATTTCTTAGAAAACCGATCATTTCGCTAGATAAGATCCTTCTTCCTCGGCTGGGATTGTTTAGAGCCCTTTAAAGCTGCATTGAAACTACATTTTCGTAGTTCAAACTCAGGGGCACCATTGAAGTCCACTATATGGAGAGAAATCCTGAAATGCTTTCCTCAAAAAACATAATTTCTTTAAGACTGAAGACAAAAAGTCATGAACTTTTTGAATGACAAGGGGATGAGCAAATTATCTGTAAATTTTTAATCTTAAACAACTTTAAGGTTTTTGAGGAAAACATTCCAGGATTTTTCTCCATATAGTGGACTTCAATGGTGACCAAAAGGTTGAAGGTCCAAATTGCAGTTTCAATGCAGCTTCAAATGGCTCTACACGATCCCAGCCAAAGAAGAACGGTCTTATCCAGCGAAATGATCGGTTATTTTCTTTTAAAAAAAAAATAGACAATTTATATACTCTTTATTCTTTAATGCTCATCTTGTCTAGCTCTGTGTCAACTCTGTGTATTCTGGTTCAATACAGTTAGGGTATGTGTCGAAAAACTCCCATCTCATTTTCTCCTCCAAGTTCAAAATCATCCTACATTGCTGGAGAAGTACTAACCCTAGTCTTTACAAAGTGAACGTGCTAAGAAGATCAAAAGCCCTCTACAAAAAAAAAAAGGTAAAACAGCAATGTACTGTAGGATGATTTTGAAGTTGGAGGAGAAAATGAGATGGGAGTTTTTCGACCTACCCCTAACTGTCTTGAACCGGAATACACAGAGTTTAAGCAGAGCTAGACAAGATGAGCATTTGAGGTTAAAGCGTATATAAATTGTCAATTTTTGGGGGAAAATAACAGATCGTTTCGCTAGTGAAGACCTATCTTCCTCGGCTTTAAAGACCTTTAAAGCTGCATTGAAACTGCATTTTGGAAGTTCAAACTCAGGGGCACCATAAAAGTTCACTATATGGAGAGAAATCCTGAAATGCTTTCCTCAAAAAACATAATTTCTTTACGACTGAAGAAAGAAAGTCATGAACTTTTTGAATGACAAGGGGATAAGCAAATTATCAGCAAATTTTTAATCTTAAACAACTTTAAGGTTTTTGAGGAAAACATTCCAGGATTTTTCTCCATATAGTGGACTTCAATGGTGACCAAAAGGTTGAAGGTCCAAATTGCAGTTTCAATGCAGCTTCAAATGGCTCTACACGATCCCAGCCAAAGAAGAACGGTCTTTTCCAGCGAAATGATAGGTTATTTTCTTTAAAAAAATAGACAATTTATATACTCTTTATTCTTTAATGCTCATCTTGTCTAGCTCTGTGTCAACTCTGTGTATTCTGGTTCAATACAGTTAGGGTATGTCGAAAAACTCCCATCTCATTTTCTCCTCCAAGTTCAAAATCATCCTACATTGCTGGAGAAGTACTAACCCTAGTCTTTACAAAGTGAACGTGCTAAGAAGATCAAAAGCCCTCTACAAAAAAAAAAAGGTAAAACAGCAATGTACTGTAGGATGATTTTGAAGTTGGAGGAGAAAATGAGATGGGAGTTTTTCGACCTACCCCTAACTGTCTTGAACCGGAATACACAGAGTTTAAGCAGAGCTAGACAAGATGAGCATTTGAGGTTAAAGCGTATATAAATTGTCAATTTTTGGGGGAAAATAACAGATCGTTTCGCTAGTGAAGACCTATCTTCCTCGGCTTTAAAGACCTTTAAAGCTGCATTGAAACTGCATTTTGGAAGTTCAAACTCAGGGGCACCATAAAAGTTCACTATATGGAGAGAAATCCTGAAATGCTTTCCTCAAAAAACATAATTTCTTTACGACTGAAGAAAGAAAGACATTAACTTTTTGGATGACAAGGGGATGAGCAAATTATCTGTCAATTTTTGTTCTGGAAGTGAACTTCTTTAAGGTTTTTGAGGAGAACATTCCAGGATTTTTCTCCATATAGTGGACTTCAATGGTGGCCAGTAGGTTGAAGGTCCAAATTACAGTTTCAAAGCAGCTTCAAAGGGCTCTACACAATCCCAGCAGAGGAATAAGGGTCTCATCTAGCGAAACAATCAGTCATTTTCTAAAACAAATAAAAATTTATATATGTTTTAACCGCAAATGCTCTTCTTGCAGTAGCTCTGCGATGAGCATCCGCGACTCCACACGTGGTTAGTTTTTCGTGTACTTCGGTTTAAAAAGGCTTTGTTGTTTTACATTTGCATGTTTGCTTTGTAAACACTGAGTCGGTACTTCCAACTACGTCATGTGTGACCCTTCCAATGTGATTACGCAATGCACAAAGACAAGCTATAATGTGGCCATTAAAAGCCATTTGTGGTTAAAAAGTATATAAATTTTTATTGTTTTAAGAAAATGACCAATTGTTTCGCTAAACAAGCCCCTTATTCCTCGGCTGGGAGCATGTAGATTCCTTTGAAGCTGCATTGAAACTGCAATTTGGACCTTCAACCTGACAATTGAAGTCCATTGTATGCAGAAAAATCCTGCAATGTTTTCTTCAAAAAACATAACTCTTTGCGACTAAAGAAAGATATAAACATCTTGGATGATATGGGTAAGTAAATTATCAGGAAATTTTATTCTGGAAGTGAACTTCTCCTTCATTATAGCTTGGCAATGGAAATCTAATCAATATCATATGCAATACAGGGGAAAAAAGCATGAAAGTTAGCCTTTGTTTGAAAACCAAAGACAAAAACAGAGTCATGGTTCAGAAATACCCACTCATCCAATTTTGGTTACATGCCACTTCATTTTTCATGTTTTGTTTTCCACATTCTGGAAATAAAATCATGCAACACAGGACAAATGATCTCTCGTAATTATGATAGGAGCCAAAAAACAAACACGGACTTGGACATGGACGATGTGAGATAAATAAGCCAATGTGAAACCATCCAGATCTGAATGCGAAAAAAAGTGTTAACATCTGCCCAAGTAAATGCAAAAAGACCTCTATCCAACATAAAAACACACTGACTTTGTATTCATTTGCATTTGCTTTGGCAAGTAGTGAAGTTCTCAGAAGAGCAATTCGGACAAAGACAAAAACAAAAAAAGACCCACATTATAGATTATAATTTTTCAGAATACATATTTGGTTTAGAGCCCTTGAATTTGTTAGTTGCATTGCTGTCTATGCAGGGTCAGAAAGCTCTCAGATTTCAACCAAAATATCTGAATTTGTGCTTCAAAGATAAACAAAGGTTTTACAGGTTTGGAACAACATGAGGGTGAGTAATTAATGACAGAATTTTCATTTTTGGGAGTAATATCTCTTTAGTACACAGCATCTTCATGAGATGAGATACATTTATATCTCATGTATATATTTAGATAAACACATCCCATTATGATACACTATACTGAACACGTAAAGTAAGCAGCCATCTGTGTTGGAAGCTAACATCTGATACCTGAAGGAGATATTCTACAGAGCTGAGTTTCTCAAAAGCACCGTGCTGCACTGACATCATGTACACCAACTGTACTACAGACCTGTTACCAATGGTGTGAATCACTCCTCCGCATTTCCTGCCAGAATACGCCATCTTCACATGCAACACATCACACTCAGAGTAAATTAAGTTGTTTTTGAACTTGTAATGAAGAAGATCGCTCACAGGGTTTTGAGGGCACTATGGAACAGCACTGATGCAGATGGAGCAAAGTCCCTCTAAACTGCTGTTGCCTATTTGGACTGATGGTATATCATCTTTTCTCCAATGTACAGGGTGTATTACTGAATTAATTAACTGGAATGATTAAATACACTACAAGTCAAAAGTTTTTAAACAGTAAGATTTTTAATGTTTTTAAAAAAGTCTCTTTTATTTTACCCAAAGTACAGCAAAAACAGTAATTCTTTTACTATATTAAATAACTGATTTCTATTTGAATAGATTTTAAAATATAATTTATTCCAGTGATTTTAAAGTGAACTTTTTTAGCATCCTTATCCAGTCACATGATCCTTCAGAAATCATTCTAATAATCTGATTTGCTGCTCAAAAAACAAACAAACAAAAAAACACATTTATAACTATTATTATGTTGAAAACAGCTACTTTTTTAGGTTTGATGAATAGAAAGTTCAGAAATACAGCATTGATCTGAAATAGAAATCTTTTGTAACATTATAAATGTCTTTATCATCACTTTTGACCAATTTAAAGCATCCTTGCTAAAAATAAAATTATACTGACTCCAAGCTTTTTAATAGTATAGTGTATAATGCTACAAAAGCTTTTTATTTCAGATAAATGCTGATCTATGGATCTTTCTATTTAATAAAGAGTCTTTGAACAGCAAATTAGAATATTAGAATAATTTCTGAAGGATCATGTGACTGGAGTAATGATGCTAAAAATTTAGCTTTGAAATCACAGGAATAAATTCGATTTTAAAATATTTTCAAAAAGAAAATGATTATTGTAAATAGTAAAAATATTCACAATTTTACTGTTTTTGCTGTACTTTGGATTACATAAATACAGGCTTGGTGAGGTTCATTCAGTTGAGCTAGTGAGCATTTGCTTTTACAACAGCAAACTGGAACTAAAACAATGTGGCTGGTACAGAAAAATGTAAGTTATATCCAGAACTTGGCAGCCATACATTGCAAAATGCAAACATCTTGCATTTAGAAAGTCATTGGTCAACGGCACCCTCTCACATCTGCACTGGAAACCCGTCAAAACCTAAAACAGCCTAGTTCATTCACATTCCTGCAAACGACACAATAAAGCAATGCTGCCACATACATATTCTAAAAAACCTCAAAAATTGTTCAAGTCAGTCTCTATCAATCTTAAAGAGAATGTTCACCCAAAAATTTAAATTCTGGGCCTTATGTTGTTCCTGTATGACTTTCTTTCAAACCTTACGTTGTTCCAGACTTGTATGAAAATTGGAGGAATTCTAAATGTTGATGCTGCATTCTCCATGAAATGAATACAGTAATCAGGTCCTGCAAGCTACCAAAAAAGTGTTCTATAGAACTCTATATTTCAAGTATTGAGAAACAAGTAATGAAACTATTTTTATCATACACTATATCTTACATTTTGGCCTCTTCTTGACATAAATCCACTATATGACTCCAGAAGAAATACTAATTACTATTTTAATGGTGCTTTTTGGCCTGTTTTGTACTTTTTGTTGAATGATTTCGTTTTATGGAAAATATGGTTTGCACAATTAGTGGTTTAAAATACAGTCGAGGTCAGAAGTTCACATACACCTTGGAGAATTTGAAAAATGTTAATACAAAATACAAAATGCATGTTATTTTTTATTTAATAATGACCCAGGAAAAGCGATGGAAATAAGGGTGAAAACTTTTTGAATTTGAAGATCAGGGTAAATTGAACTTATTTTGTCTTCTGGGAAACATGTAAGTGTCTTATGTAGATTCAGAAGGACAGCACTAAAAGAAAAAAATATGATAGAATAGGCAAAATAAGAAAAATGTACACATTTTCATTCGGTTCAAAAGTTTTCACCCCCTGGCTTTTTAATGCATCTATTTTTATTTTATTTTAACATCTGAAAGAAATTCTATTTAGCAAGGATGCATTCTAATGATCAAAAATTGGCTGTAAAAAAAACGCGTTTCTGTGGTCAGCCTAGGGTCCGAGATATACCACAGAGACGCTTTTTTTTTTTTTACAGCAAATTTATGGGGCAGGCAGCGAGCGGATCGTGAAGAAAGGTCCACTGAATGTGACACTTTATGTTTCAGCCTAGAATCGCTGATACAACCTTTAAGTGGCTTATAAAGTTGCAAATTAATTTAAAATTACATGTTTAAATTTGAAATAAATGCTATTTTGAAATTTCAATTAAAAAAGCAAAAGTATTTAACATTATAACTATAAGAAATTATAACTGAACAACAAATCAGTATATTAGAATGATTTCTGAAGGATCATGTGACACCGAAGACTGGAGAAATTATGTTGAAAATTCAGCTTTGTGTCACACAAATAAATTCTGATTTAAAATATATTAAAACAGAAAAGATATAATATTTTACAACTAATGCAGATGTGCTGAGCATTAGAGACTTCTTTTTGTCTCCCAGGACAGAAAAAGCACTAAACGAGTATTATGATCTGTTGTAGCTCAGTTGCAAAACCCGAGCTTGCTGACACGAAAGCACAAGGCTGTTACTGTCAGCCCAAAAAATGCCAGCCGCACCAGAAGACACGCAACTCAAAACCAAACCGAAAACGCTCTCTGGACAGCAACCAGAACTCTGTCAGAGCTCATCAAAAACAAAGAGGCTCCCTGGGAAATATAACAGTGCACATCTTTGTCCGAAGGCTGTTTTACATGTACTGAAGGGCTGCCCATCAAAAACAAAAAAGAAAGGCAAAAACAAAGGAAGAAAGACATGGCCAGCAACAGAATTACATTACAACAACACCACCGTCTCCTCTCCGTCTCATCAACACACCTGCTTTCTGCCTGGATCAAAGCAGGTGGCTCCATCACGATGGCAGACAAGATGGTAAGGATAGCTGGTTTCAAGGAGGCTTTGGAGCCTCTACCACTCAATATAATAAATAGGTTTCTGCTCTTGTCTGGCCCTCCCCTCAGATCTGCAATGCAGCCCAGGGGTCTCGCCGCGGCTCATGGACCTGTTTTTCAGATGAATCTGACACGTCGGGTCTCAGAGAGAATGTCTTTAATCAAAGGCTGTCTCTTCTTTCCACCAGAGGTAAAAATCTATACATTTGTAGCCTTTGGGGAGACATTAGGTTTCTGACTTGGGCTAATTTTTCTTTAGACAATCTTGGGAGAAAATTAAATTGTGTCACGAGGGGATACATCAGCTCTTTTTTCACTTCATACAGAACTTGAAGGTCTATCTAAAGTGAATTAGAAAATGGATATTAGGATATGTCCTGGATGATGATCGGTCTACAGAGCATTCCAGCCAGGCAAAAATACACAATACAGACAGCTATGACAATAAAACATCAGCTAATGTTCATGTCTTTTTCACGCCCTCAGTTTAAAGGGGACATATCATGAAAATCTGACTTCTACCATGTAATGGGCTCCCCGGTGCATCTACCAACTCAGAAAGTGTAAAAAAGGACTACACAATAACTTCATTTTGGTAAGCGATTGGTAGGGCATTTTATTATAATATTACCGCCCCAAATCTTGCATTTTTCCACACACGGAGCCGCCATTCTGTTTTCGCAACACCATGACCTTCCCTGCTGAAAAAAACAGCTAAAACCAGCCTAGGCTGGTTGGTTGGTCTTAGCTGGTTTAAGCTGGAAGTAGTTGGTTTTAACTAACCCCTCTAAAAACCAGCCTGCTGACCAGCTAAAACCAGGCTGGTTGACTGGTTTTAGCTTTTTTTTTTTTTTTTTTTTTACCAAGGTTCACAGACAAAACCGACTGTTTTTTGTAAATTGTGTGTTTTTAACATAAACTTGTGTGTATTTGACAGTTTAAGTGGTTTAAACTGGTTTTAGCTGGTCTCCCAGCCTGGCCAGGCTGGTTTTAGCCTGCTGACCAGCTAAAACCAGCCAGCTGTTTTTTTTCACCAGGGTTCACAGACAAAACCGACTGTTTTTTGTAACTTGTGTGTTTTTACAATAAACTTGTGTGTATTTGACAGTTTAAGTGCAATAAGACATGAAAGAGAGTTACTTTGTTTAGTAGATGCTGTGTGACGGCCGCTTTCTGTGTGCATGCTTTGGATGTGTGTGCTCAGAAAACCCAAAAAATCAGAAGTTTAAACTGATATGGCTTTAAAATGCATGATTTCAGCACGAGAGACATGATAATCAAAACCAGTATCTGAGGTATGAGCTGTAAAGGCACAGTCCTGTTCTGGAAAAGGGGGTGGGGAGCAGCAGCTCATTCGCATTTAAAGAGTCATGCACGAAAACAGTTTATGCTTCCACTCAAAAGGCATTTAGAAAATGATATAATATATAATCTGTGGGGTATTTTGAGCTAAAACTTCATAGACACATTCTGGGGACACCTGAGACTTATATTTCATCTTGTAAAAAGAGCCATAATAGGTGCCCTTTAATCAAACAGTAAAATAAATATAACCAATTTCTATAGATTAGATTCAATATAGATTATTTTGAATATATATGAGGTACAATACATGAGTACAATACACAACTAATGCTGTCAAATATACATGAGAATCAGTTGAGACTGGGATTACCAGTATTATAATATTGAAAGTTAAAATGAACTGATCTGTGTACAAATGCTTAAATTAATCTTTTATGGTCACCGAATATGTTTTTTTTCTGAGGTAAATGTGATGTTACGTGACATATTGTATACAAACTGTTATACTGACGTCTTTGCATGGTTGAAACACTGATTGAGCTGTTATATGAGACAGGATACAGATTTCGGTAAGTTGTACTCTTTGTTTTAACACACATTCTGATATTCATTCATATTTATTTCATGCTGAAACTGGTACTAAAATGGAGGAAATTATCAGTTTATGTGCATTTTGTGTTGCTTCTTCTCTTGAACCGAGGTGCTACAGCGATCTGTCACTACATTTTATTGGATGGGGTGCACGCTACAACTACCGTTCTTTAAATGAAAACAGGCTAGACTAATCGATTCTTGAGATATAAGAATCAATATTGTTCGTGTAAAAATGAGCATCGATTAAAATTGAAGAATTTTTTTTTTTTTTCCCCACAGCTCTAATACACTGTGACATCCTTGTAACAAGCAAATTCAAATAGGTGTCTAAACTTGCGATTGATTTCGTTCACAGCTCTGCAGAACTTCCTGTGGAGGGCATTGTCTTTGTATCTCAGCATGCCTCTTTGGCCTCCTCATCTAAATGCAGAACAACGTTCATACCTGGTTATGTTTGTATGAGGGCTTTTCAGTCTCAGTGGTGAGTCTCAGGCCATTAGGCAGCACAACTGTTATTAAATGGCTAGGGAAGGAAGCTGGAAAAAAAGCTGGAAAAACAACCAATTAAACCAGCAAGAGGAGTGCTGGCTAGTTTAGATGCATCAAGCTCCTCTAAATCTTTGTCCTCTTGACGTGATCCTCCAGCTGGAAGAAGCACTCAAGCACAGCATCAACATCTGCAGTTCAGACCTGGATGTCATACACTCTTGCGTACCTCCAGGAGACCATCTTTAATAAGAGCAAGCAGTCTGAGAGAGATGTGTTCATTACTAAAGGCCGATTCGAAAAAACAGGCCATTAGCGAGTATTTACTGAGTGCTAATACTATGGGGAGCTGTGATTTTCTGTTCTCTCTTTTGGGAGTACAGGGCGAGCTGCCAACAATGTTAATGTAGGTTTGGAGCAGGCACAGTGCCTGCTGGTATAAATAAAGGTTGGTTAGATGGACTGTAGACACCATTTAAGGCTGGTCTGCATGAGGGAGGATTTAAGCTTTCTAAAATAAGGAGATGAGGAGGGTCGCCTATACAGAAAAACACTACAGTAGGACCTGACCTCTTATAGAACAACCTGGAATGATAAGAGTCAGCCAATATATGCAGTTTTTTAACATCCTAGTCCACAAGAGAATATAATAGCTGAATTTATAAAAATGACCCTGTTCAAAAGTTTACATTGCACTTGATTCTTAATACTGTGTTGTTACCTAAATGATCCACAGCTGTTTTTGTGTTTAGTGATAGTTGTTCATGAGTCCCTTGTTTGTCCTGAACAGTTAAACTGTCTGCTGTTCTTCAAAAAAATCCTTCAGGTCCCACAAATTCTTTGGTTTTCCAGCATTTTTGTGTATTTGAACCCTTTCCAGCAATGACTGTATGATTTTGAGGTCTTCGTTTCAGACTGAGGACAACTGAGGGACTCATATACAACAATTACAGAAGGTTCAAACGCTCACTGATGCGCCAGAAAGAAAAACGATGCATTAAGAGCCGGGGGTGAAAACTTTTGAAAAGAATGAAGATGTGTACATTTTTCTTATTTTGCCTAAATATACTTTTTCATTTAGTACTGCCCTTTAGAAGCTACAGAATATATTTACATGTTTCCCAGAAGACAAAATAAATTCAATTTACCCTAATCTTCAAATTCAAAACGTTTTCAGTTTTCAAGTGTTTCCTTCTGAAGGATCAGTGAGTGTTTGAACCTTCTGTAATAGTTGCATATGAGTCCCTCAGTTGTCCTCAGTGTGAAAAGATGAATCTCAAAATCATAAAATCATTGTTGGAAAGGGTTCAAATACACAAAAATGCTGGAAAACGAAATAATTTGTGGGATCTATAGGATTTTTCTGAGGAAGCAGGCAGTTTAACTGTTCAGGACAAACAAGGGACTCATGAACAACTATCACTAAACAAAACAAACACAAAAAAAAAAAACAGTTGGGAAACATTCAGGTAACAACACAGTTCTATTAAGAATCAAGGGAGTGTAAACTTTTGAACAAGGTAATTTTTATAAATTATCTTGTGGACTATATGTAAACATCTTTTATGTGGGATATCTTATTCAGGTTAGTACTAAATAAACAATAACATGCATTTTGTGTGATCCCACTTATTTTGCTAAAATGATTAACATTTTGCAGATTCTGAAAGAGGGATGTAAACCTGTGACCTCAATTGTTTTTGTGAATATGTGTTCTCTATTCTGAAGTATTATCAAAATGTTAATCATTTGATGGTAAAATTGACAGTAAAAGTTGACATTAGGCAACATTTAAACAGCAGTTTATACAACAGTTTAGCTTAATTTTGTTAATATAACTTCGAATTTTTTTATTGGATCTTATTGTTCAGAATAGGAATAGGCGCCTGTTGGTATATTTTTCATTCAAAGTGAAACACCTCTTGATCCATTTTAAGCATAATCAGAGTTTAATCTCATTTCCTAAGGCAGGACATTTTGCAGGATGAATCAGTGTGTGTGTGTTTGTCTCAGTGTGAGAGAGAGTGAGTAACAGCAGGCTGTTTTCACATGATGGCATCTCCACCTGTCTGCTCTGACATCTGAGGGAGCGTGTGACATCCGTAGCCCATGGCGACAAGACCTGCATCTCCTTCTGCAGTCACTGTGTGATCAACTTAACTTCATTGAGATACTATTATAGTTTTTGTTAACATTTTAAATTACGTTATCATGTTAATCTGGGTTAAAGTTCTAGTAATTTTGTTGTGTTTTAGTCATTTTAATAGCTTTTGTTAATTTGAAATTTATTTATTTTTTTATTTTTTTATTTTAGCCTCAGCTTAACTTCATTGAGATACTATTATAGTTTTTGTTAATATTTTAAATTATGCTTTCATGTTAATTTAGGTTAAAGTTCTAGTAATTTTGTTGTGTTTTTGTCATTGTAATAGCTTTTGTTGATCTGAATTTTATTTTATTTTATTTTTATTTTTATTTTTATTTTTATTTTTATTCTTATTTTTATTCTTATTTATTTTTTTAGCCCTGGAGGCAAAAAGATTACAGCTAGCAAATTCCCTCTATAATAGACCAAACAACAAAAATACAAGACACATTACAAGACCTGCATTTCCTTCTGCAGTCACTGTGTGATCAACGTAACTTCATTGAGATACTATTATAGTTTTTGCTAATATTTTAAATTATGCTTTCATGTTAATTTGGGTTAAAGTTCTAGTAATTTTGTTGTGTTTTTGTCATTGTAATAGCTTTTGTTGATTTGAATTTTATTTTATTTTATTTTTATTTTTATTCTTATTTTTATTCTTATTTATTTTTTTAGCCCTGGAGGCAAAAAGATTACAGCTAGCAAATTCCCTCTATAATAGACCAAACAACAAAAATACAAGACACATTACAAGACCTGCATCTCCTTCTGCAGTCACTGTGTGATCAACGTAACTTCATTGAGATACTATTATAGTTTTTGCTAATATTTTAAATTATGCTTTCATGTTAATTTTAGTTAAAGCTCTAGTAATTTTGTTGTGTTTTTGTCATTTTTATTAGCTTTTGATGATTTTAAATGTTTTATTGTATTTGACTATTTTAGCCCTGGAAGCAAAAAGATTAAAGCTAGCAAATTCCCTCCATAATGGACCAAAAAAAAAAGAACAACAACAACAAAAATACAAGACATGGCCACATTACACCTGCCTGCTGACCTTTAGTGCTGTAAGAAGTTCTGTGAAATTGGTTTTGTGGTATTTGTCCTCCAACAGTAAAGGAGAAGCATTGGCTTCTAATCGCGCTTGTGTCGGGTAATACAAAGGAAGAAGGATTGAGTACTGCCTCATGAAACTATTTGTTAAACTACAACATAGGCATTAAAGCCTGCGGTGTGTTCTGTGCAAGAGTGTTTTTTGTGTATATGGGAGCTGTTGTGGCATTGTGCTGTAATCTCTGCGCTCTGCAGCAGCTCAGGTATGTCTCACCTGATAGCAGCACATCACTACACAGTCTGCTGTCAACTGATGATCCATGACTGCAAGATCAGACCACAACACTGTTTTACACACAAACAACACACACACACACACACACACACACACACACTGGTTTACATGTTTTATGGGGACATTCCATAGGCGTAATGGTTTTCATACTGTACAAACCGTATTTTCTATCGCCCTAACCCTACCCTACACCTAAACCTAGCCCTCACAGGAGATTGTGCAAACTTTTACTTCCTCAAAAAAACTCATTGTGCATGATTTATAAGCCTGTTTCCTCATGGGGACCTGAGAAATGTCCCCACAAGGTCAAAATTTACTGGTATTCCTATCCTTGTGGGGACATTTGGTCCCCACAACCTGATGAATACCAGGTACACACACACACACACACACACACACACACACACACACACACACACACACACACACACACACACACACACACACACTCTCTCACTCTATAGGCTTAAAGGATTTCAAGAACATAAATTTCCTGATAATTTACTCAACTTATGTCATCCAAAATGTTCATGTCTTTCTTACTTCAGTTGCAGGGTTTTTGAGGAAAACATTGCAGAATCAATTGGTTGAAGGTCCAAATTGGTTTACACGATCCCAGTCGAGGAATAAAGGTTTTATCTAGCGCATTGACCAATTGATATATTTTTAACCACAAATGCTCATCTATCAGGATATTTTCATTCTGGAAGTGAACTAATGGACAAAAACTACTTTAATGATTTTTATGCTGTACAAATTGTGTATTTTATTGCCTTCCCCTAACCATAAAATAAAACAAAACAAAACAAAACAAAACAAAATAAAATAAAATAAAATAAAATAAAATAAAATAAAATAAAATAAAATAAAATAAAATAAAATAAAATAAAATAAAATAAAATAAAATAAAATAAAATAAAATAAAACCACTAGAAAAACAGTAATGATATAAAATAAATAAATAAATTAGTGTGTGTAAGTGAGTGCATTTTTTATTTCAGAGGTTTTAGGTTACTCTATAGTAATTATAAATAGCTTTATTTCTTCTTAAAAATAAAATAAAAAATTAAATTAAATAAAATTTAAATAATATAAAATAAAATAAAATAAAACTACTACAAAAACAGTAATGATATAAAATAAATAAATAAATTAGTGTGTGTATGTGAGTGCATTTTTATTTTAGAAGTTAGGTTTTAGGTTACTCTATAGTAAATTGCTTTATTTCTTCTTAAAAAAATAAAAAATATATATAAAAAAAATAAAATAAATAAAATAAAATAAAATAAAACTACTACAAAACAGTAATGATATACTTAATAAATTTTAATAAAATAAAATGTAAACTTTATTTCTTCTAAAAAAATATTCTTGAAAAATTTAATTCAATTAAATTAAAAAAAATAATATAAAATAAAATAAAACAACTACAAAAACAGTAATGACATAAAATAAATAAATAAATTAGTGTGTGTATGTGAGTGCATTTTTATTTTAGAAGTTAGGTTTTAGGTTACTCTATAGTAAATTGCTTTATTTCTTCTTAAAAAAAATAAAATAAAAAATAAATAAAATAAAACTACTACAAAAACAGTAATGATATACTTAATAAACTTTAATAAAATAAAATTTAAAGTTCTTCTTAAAAAAGTATTCTTGAAAAATAAAATAAAATAAAATAAAATAAAATAAAACTACAAAAACAGTAATGATATAAAATCTGTTATGTCCTCTCTCTCTTTAAAAAAAAAAAAAGTTGGGTGTGTGTGAAACAACCCCCAAAATGAAGTTAGACATCACCATCTGTGCCATCCTGTTTTACGTGCGTGTGTGTGTGTGTGTGTGTGTGTGTGTGTGTGTGTGTGTGTGTGTGTGTACCTGGTATTCATCACGTTGTGGGGACCAAATGTCCCCACAAGGATAGTAATACCAGTAGATTTTGACCTTGTGGGGACATTTCTTAGGTCCCCATGAGGAAACAGGCTTATAAATCATGCACAATGAGTTTTTTTGAGTAAGTAAAAGTGTGCACAATCTCCTGTGAGGGCTAGGTTTAGGTGTAGGGTAGGTGTAGGGCGA
Source organism: Garra rufa (assembly GCF_049309525.1). Taxonomy (NCBI): domain Eukaryota; kingdom Metazoa; phylum Chordata; class Actinopteri; order Cypriniformes; family Cyprinidae; genus Garra; species Garra rufa. Next base: position 9,190,701 of record NC_133381.1, read on the forward strand.
TAGAAAGTACGGTTTGTACAGTATAAAAACCATTCCGCCTATGGAATGTCCCCATAAAACATGTAAACCCAACATGTGTGTGTGTGTGTGTGTGTGTGTGTGTGTGTGTGTGTGTGTGTGTGTGTAAATATACACACACTATAAATAAAGAGCCACTGTCAGTCATGTGTTATCAATAACGTGAATCAAACAGTCTGGGGAATAAATCACATCCACAGCAGGGTGCGAGTGGAAAAAGGGAATATCCACATCCTGCCAAAAATATCATATTTTTTTTATTCAAACATGCCAGTGGATGCGATCCAACCCAAACTATATATCTGAGGTAAAGCTACACAGACACACTGAATGACTTTCCAACAGAACATGTTATTTTAAGTCCTACTTCAAGAAGTAAGGAAATCATTACCTCGCCAACAGCGTCTACAGAAGTTAATGTAAATCTAGTGTGCTAGCGGTAAAACAGCCAGTCTTTGTAAATAAACACAGCATATCACTATGCACACAGTTTATGGTGTATAAACACATACGAATCCATAGTGTATACCATCAATATCTTCCAACTCCAAACAGACGCCAATCGTATTTCCTGATGCAAAAATGCAGGGATATATTTTACAACTCCCTACATTCTTGCTTAACTATATACTAGATCACAGAAAGCCAATACGATCGCTGAGAAATTGCCTTGCGTCTTTGAGGCTTAGATTGAGAATAAAACTTCACGTGGGTTGCCAACATGCACTTTTAGAAGTATTGGCGTACAGGAGGCTTATTTATGACCTTGTGGACTCGCGTTTAATACGGTTTTGCTTCTCGTGCTGTGAAAGGGACGTTTGTATTATGAAGACATGGCTTAAAGCATTTTAATACTGCAGACTGATGCCAGAACAGACTTCATAACATAAACAAGGAGGAGGAATTAGACCGTATACAAGCAGCGTGACTTGACGCAGACATCCTCAATTAGAGAGAAAGATTGGAGTGAGAAGTCAGGGAGCAAACTCGCGTTTTTCAAATGTTAAATCATGTTCTCATTGTGCGACTCATTAAAAACATCATGCAGTGTGTAATTAGCTGCTCGATAAAATATCTAGCTGAACTGCGTATTCATGAATAAATATTCTGCACAACGGAGCTGAATTTGACAGTATGTTTTAGCAAGCTGAAGTGTGATTGAGTTTAGCAGCATAGCCTGACAATACAATATAATGCACAATGTAATATTTTACATAGAAAAAAAGATATATAATTTTTCCTAATTATTATCACAAATTATATATTATTTTATATAAATATTATTTATTCTAAGTATTTTTTAAAATACTTATTTTTTATAAATATTTATTATAAATGTAAAATTTAATAAAAATGTCATAAATACATTTAAAAAGCATACTCAAATAATTACAAATTATAAAATGTAATATTTGACATAAAAAGATACATATTTTTCCTAATTATTATCCAAAATGAAATATTATTTGGACAATTATTTATTATACATTTTTATTTACAGTATAATGTTTTATAATGCACAATGTAATATTAAAAAAAAAAGATACATAATTTTTCTAATTATTATAATTAAAATTATTTATATAATATTTTAAATAAATATTATTTGGAAAGTTATTTATTTATAAGTATTTTTATAAAATACTTTTTTGTAAATATTTATTATAAATGTATTTATGACATTTTTATTCAATTTTACATTTAAAAATTATACTCAAATAATAAAAAAAATATAAAATGTAATTTCACATAGACAAAAGATACATATTTTTCCTAATTATTAAAAATAAATAAATATTATTTGGATATACATATTATTTAGAAAATTATTTATTATACATTTTTGTTTACAGTATAATGTGTTATAATGCACAATGTAATATTTTACATAGAAAAAAATACTTATTTTTTTCTAATTATTATCGTTAAAATTATATATATAAATTATATAATATTTTATATAAATATAATTTGGAAAATTATTTATTATAAATATTTGGAAAAAAAAATTACATTTAAAATACTCAAATAAAAAATATTAAATTGCAAATTACAATTAAAATACTTTTTTTATATTAAAATATTTTGCAAAATGAAAAAAGAAAAAGCAAGGAAGAATAAAAAAAGCTATTGTAGTTATTTAAAACAAAGCCTAATATAGAATAGGCATTTTAAGTTTTTAATATATAAAAGATTTTCCAAAATATTTTTTTTATTAACTATCAAACATGCTGTAATTTATTTTTAAAGTGATGATATTTACAATTAATTAAATAAATAAATAAAATAAATAGATAAATCAATTTAATAAAAAAATATAATTAAATTTGTTTAGGCTGGCGTTTATAAAAAATTTAGTTTTTAATAAATCCACTATAATTTATGTTTATTTGATACTTCACTTATAGTCAAGAGCAATTTATTTTCTGGAAAATACGGTTTCTAAATGCAAATAAAAAATTATTATTGTAAAATACATTTTTAATACATTTAATTATTTATTTTACTTTTTAAAATGATGTATTTAATTTATTTATATATTTAAAAAAATAAATAATGTTTTGACAATATCATTCCAATTATTGTATTACAATAATGGCAATAAAATGTATTATTATTATTATTATTATTATTATTATTATTATTGTTTCATTAAAATAGAAAGGTGAAATACTGAAAAACAGAATTAAGAATTAGTATTAAATTGACTAAAATCCACAAAACTCCTATTTTGATTTTAACGAGGTCAAATGACCTCATCTTAATGCTAAAATGACAGATCAATCCAATTTGACACATTAGAATGAGATAATTTCCATCTGACACACAGAAACTATAATATGCACTATATATTAATCCATTGGAAGCAGAACGCCTCCACAAATTCAGCATATACATTTACCACGAGGCGAGACTGCAACGTAGCTCCAGAAATTTTAAGCTATGCACGACGAGAGAGTCATGATCCATAATCATCATGTTCTGAGAGAGCATTAAATCAATCCACAGCATTATCTCTCACACGCAGACATATCAATGACCGCAGGGCTCGGGATCCACTTACAGCTTCTTAGATTACAGCCAGAGACACTTAAGAACATCAGCTCCAATGAGCAGGACTGGGACGAAGCGCATGCAATATGAATCAGCCGTTTTCGAATCACGAACATTTAATGTGTTTCATTCTGGCAATGATGAAGTCTGAGGAAGCTCTAGGCGTGTAGAGAGTAATGAGTCTGTTAAATATATAATATCTTCCAGAAGCTCCAAGAAACACGGGCGGCTCTCGCGAACGTCTATGACGCTGATTTGTGACGGCACTTTTAGCTCGGCCTCGAGTCAAATGGTCTAACCTCCAATCAGAGCTGACCTCGTAATTTCCACTTGCTATATCCCTCTACATTCATAATGTATGTGCATTTGAATATCCTTAAGTGAGATTTTACGTCCAATCTGACCATGAAATGGGCTTTCAGGACACCATGTTGACCCGCCTGCGGTCTCGTCATGGTGGTATATTGTGTCATAGTACTCTACAGTTTTCTGCTCTTATCAAGTGTGAAGGCTGTCAATTCAAGCTGGAGGTTGAACGTTTCATACAGTATCTTATGCAGCATGTACTGTACTCCAAATGTCTCATTAGTGTCATCGCTTCACCGTGACAGCGAGCGGTCATGGGCCAACAGGAGCCTTAGGACGACTAGCCATTGCTGTTTAATGGCTTCATAATCAAAATGTAATGTGATAGAGTGTGTACAAGAAGATATTATGGATTAAAGACAAGAAAATTTACTCTAGGGAAGTGAGAGTGATTTCAGACTGAAGAGAAAGAATGTGTTGACTTGCAGAGGTCTGGTTTTATTATCATCCAGTTAACACTGATGTTTATAAACCGTTTTATTTTTATTATCTATGATCACATGGCTTATCCTTTGAAGCAGCATTAGAATGGATGTTTTAAAGAAACGTGAAGAAAAATCGTTTAAAAAAAATTACATTATTTTAATAAAGAGAAAATATATTTTGTCTAAATAAAATGAAGCATTTTGTAGTCTACTTTAGACCATTAAAATAATATATATAATGTAATAGTTTATATTGAAATTGAATAAAATATTACTGTAATACAATAATTGGAATTATACTGCCCAGACACATTTTTTTAATAACACTGCAAAAATAACAATTAAATTCAGTATGTATATAGTATACTTGTATACTTTTGTACATTTTTCTTTTCATTTGCATAATAAAATAATAGTTAGTAATAGTTAGTAATAGTTAATAATTTATATTCTCCAAATACAAGTATTTTATTTAATATATATTATAATATTTTGTAATGCTAATGCAAATAATAGTAATACTAAAAATAAATAATAAACATAAAATAAATAATATAGCTATTTCTGTCATATAATAATTGGAATTATATTGGAAAAACAAAATTAAACAAAAATAAAAATTAAATAAAATTATTCAGTAGCATACATACTAGTATACTGTATATATTGTGTATACTTTTTTCCCTTTTCATTTGCATAATAAAACAATAGTTTATAAAATAATATTTATATTCTCCAAATACAAATATTTTATTAAATGCATTTTATATTATACTAATATAAAATATTTATATTTTATTTATATTACATTATATTGCTGTAATGCAAAGGAAATAAATGAAATTAAGTAATTAAATAATAATAATAATACAATTTATTGTCATTATTGTAATACAATAATTGGAATCATATTGCCAAAACATTCATTTTTAAAATATAAATAAAAAAGAATAAATAGATAAAATATAAATTAAAAATAAATAATAAAATGGTAACACTTTACAATAAGGTTCATTAGTTAAACATTAGTTAATGTATTAACTAACATGAACTAACCATGAGCAATACATTAGTTACTGTATTTACTAATCTTCATTAACGTTAGTTAACGGAAATACAGTTGTTCATTGTTTGTTCATGTTAGTTCACACTGCATTAACTAATGTTAACAAGATTTTAATAATGTATTAGTAAATGTTGAAATTAACATTAACAAAGATTAATAAATGCTGTATAAGTGCAGTTCATTATTAGTTCATGTTAACTAATGTGGTTAACTAATGTTAACTAATGAACCTTATTGTAAAGTGTTACCAATAAAATGTATTAATAATATAATTTTTATTTGCATTAAAATATAATTAAAAATAAAATTACATTTAATTACATTTGTATTTTTATATATATTTTTTGTATGCATACTTCTGTATATTTTTAATTACATTTGCATAATACAATAATAGTTTAAAAATAATAATTTAAATTCTCCAAATGCAAATATGTTATTAAATATTTCATTTTATATATACTACAACTAAATACAACTTAAATAAATAAATAGTATTGTCATTTCATTACTGTAATACAATAATATTTTACAATAATTGTTTTATTCACATTAAAATAATATTATTTAAAATAAAATTACATTTAATTAAATTTAAATAAAATTAAATTATCATTAACATGAAATGCAAATATATTTAAAAAAATATATGTATCATAATAATCAAAAATGATATTTATAGCAAATATCAAAAATTATATTTATCAAAACACTAAAAAAACTTTAGCCAATATCCATTTATGCAAATTAGAATAGATTTTTCTTTGGATTTTGGGGCAAAATTAACCTATACATTTTCTTGACAATTTTCATGAGATCTTTCAAAAGCACAGATGTTCAATACATGAATTTCTTGTGTTCTATCTCTAGTGTTGTAGATAATAGCAAGACCGAAGCAGTGCGGTGAAGAGCTCCTCTGTAAGCGAGTAATGTATGACTGAGGTCTGGGGACACTGCAGCGGTACATGTGACATTATTGGACGCCTCTGGAAAAAGCAGCTCATATCTAATAAATGCTGTTGTACTTCACGAAGGGAATTTGTGCCCACAGCTACAGGAAGCCCAGACACTCATATCTTAGTGTGATTCACTAGACGTGTCCTCCAAAAAGCTCATGAGCAGTCACATACAAACATCATCTTTATATTTCTACACATAAGACACAACAAGAAAAAACTATTTTATGTTGCTTATTTTGACTTTAAGTATGTTCCAGAATCCAAAGCCTGTCTGACTGACATCTCCATGATGGCCTAACAGCCAGAGAGTAAAGGCTGGTTTTCATGAAAAGCACACAGCATGAAATCGCTGGTGCCGCCACTCGAGCGCAAGGCCAAATTTTGTCTTTCTGATTGGATCCTGAACTTTGTTTGAACTGGAGAAATGAAAGAGGACAGCTAATGACGTCCGTCTACACATCAACAGATCCTGTCAGCGGGACTTATAAGGTTAGTGATTCGCTGGTTGTGGCTCAGAGCCGGCAAGAGGAGTATTTCTGGCTCAACCCAAGGAAATATCACTTATGTGCACTTAAAGGAGAAGTTCACTTCCAGAACAAAAATGTACAGATACTCACCCCCTTGTCATCCAAGATGTTCATGTCTTTCTTTCTTCAGTCGTAAAAGAAATTATGTTTTGTGAGGAAAACATTTAAAGATTTCTCAAGTGGACTTCAATGGTGCCCCTGAGTTTGAACTTCCAAAATGCAGTTTAAATGCAGCTTTAAAGGGCTCTAAACAATCCCAGCAGAGGAAGAAAGGACTTATCTAGCGAAATTGACTGTTTGTTTTTTTAATTGACAATTTATATACTTTTAAACCTCAAATGTTAACTCTGTGTATTCCGGTTCACTACAGTTAGAATATATGTCAAAAAACTCCCATCTCATTTTCTCCTCCAACTTCAAATTCACCCTACATCGCTGTTTTACCTTTTTTGCAAAGGGCGTTTGATCTTCTTTGCACGTTCACTTTGTAAACACTGGGTTGGACGATTTTGAAGTTGGAGGAGAAAATGAGATGGGAGTTTTTTAACCTACCCTAACTGTACTAAACTGGAATACGCAGAATTTATGCAGAGATAGACAAGATGAGAATTTGAGGTTAAAAAGTATATAAATTGTCTTTGTTTGACCCTTCTTCCTTGGCTGGGATTGTTTAGCATCCTTCAGAGCTGCATTTAAACTGCATTTTTGAAGTTCAAATTCGCGGGCACCATTGAAGTCCACTATATGGAGAGAAATCCTGAAATGTTTTCCTCAAAAAACATAATTTCTTTACGACTGAAAAAAGACATGAACATCTTAGCTGACAAGGGGGTATATCATTTGTACATTTTTGTTCTGGAAGTAAATTCTCCTTTAAGCTTTTTGAGGAAAATATTTCAGGATTTTTCTCCATATAGTGGACTTCAATGGTGGCCAACGGGTTGAGGTTCAAACTGCTGTTTCAATGCAGGTTCAAAGTGCTCTACATGACCCCAGCCGAGGAAGAAGCATCTTATCTAGCGAAGCAATCGGTCATTTTTCTAAACAAACTGACAAATCATATACCTCAAATGCTGGTCTTGTCTAGCTCTGCGTGTACTCTGTGTACTCCGGTTCAAGACAGTTAGGGTATGTCGAAAAACTCCCATCTCATTTTCTCCTCCAACTTCAAAATCATCCTACATCGCTGCAGAAGTACTGACCTAGTGTTTACAAAGCAAACATGCAAAGAAGATTAAATGCCCTTTACAAAAAAAGTTAAAACAGTGATGTAGGGTGATTCTGAAGTTGGAGGAGAAAATGAGATGCGAGTTTTTGGACATACCCTAACTGTCTTGAACCGTAGTGCATACAGTACATGCAGAGCTAGACAAGACAAGCATTTGAGGTTAAAAAGTATATAGATTGTACATTTTTGGGAAAAATAACCGATCGCTTCGCTAGATAAGACCCTTTTTTCTTGGCTGGGATCGTTTAGAGCCATTTGAAGCTGCATTTAAACTGCATTTTGGAAGTTCAAACTCACGGGCACAATAGAAGTCCATTATATGGAGAGAAATCCTGAAATGTTTTCCTCAAAAAACAATTTCTTTACGACTGAAGAAAGAAAGACATGAACATCTACAAGGGGGTGAGTACATTATATGTAAATTTTTGTTCTGGAAGTGAACTTCCCCTTAAAGTTTTATAAATAGATCTGTTAGATATCTGGTGCCCCCAAATTTTGAACTTCCTTCCCAGCTGAGAAAGAAGGGTCTTATCTAGAGAAAAGATTGGTTATTTTCTAAAAAAAAAAAAAATAAAAAAAATTGACAATTTATATATATTTTTGATTAGAGTTGGGAGATAGGAGTTCCCTTTCGATACTTTCACTCGTACTGCGTCTGAAAGACGCTTATGGGAAAAGCTCCTTTTCTCCTGAGACTGAAGCATTTCAATAACGCAGTGTAACTGCACGGCCATTGGTTCGTGCAGTGTTAAAGAAACGAACCAATGGCTCGGCAGCGGAGATGCACAAACCTATGGCGATGATTCGCGCCCGATCGCGCCAAAAGGGGCGGAGCATCTGGCTATATAAGCGAGCATTTCGCCATAGGGAACTCAGATCCTTCTTCTTCAGCGACGACTTCTGATCTTCGCAGAGACTGACTACGCAGACTTCGCTCAAGCAAGCCTCTTCTTCGCCGTTGACGAGCCTCGCAGCGGATCTTCACTGCTCGGCGGATTGACGCTCCGGAGCTGATTCCCTGCTGCTATCCGGCGAACATCTGAAAGAGCAAATTAAGAGCAAATTTCTACGGCGTTGTTTCAAATGCCACGGCGTTTTTGTCGCTCGTGCAGAGCCCCTCTGCACGCCGCTGACACTCACGCTGAGTGCGTCTCGTGCCTGGGTCACGCCCACGCTGAGGCTGCGCTCAATGAGACGGAATGTTCCCACTGCGGGAATATGAGTCTCACTTCCCTCTGCTCGCGGCTAGCTTTCTTTTCAGAGAGCGACGCCGCTTCTCGCGCCCTCCCGCTTACTTCCTCGCAAGAGCCTGCTAGGAAGAAGCAGCGGGGCAGGAGAGCTAAGAGCGCGGTGACAGGCGAGCTCACGCCGGCTCAGACCCCGCGTGCCTCGCCTTCACCACATGGAGAGGAATCGCCAGTTCTCTTCCTGCATCCTGACCAGCGTCCCTCTGCGGCTGCGAGCGATCTGGTCTCCTTCGGAGGAAGTGAATGCGAGGATGACAGCATGTCATTGGCCGCATCTGACGCAGAGGAGTTGTCGGGCTCTTCCCATGACCCCGCCCCCTTGCCGTCTGCGCAATCCAGCGCCGCCAGCGCCGGTATGGACGCCGAACTGTTCCGCGTCCTATCTAAAGCTGTCGAGGAGCTGGATCTTCAATGGTCTCCCCCCGAGGAGCCATCTAGGAGCCGGCTGGATGAATGGTTCCTGCCGGGGCGCCGCCAGGCCCCTCGTCAGCGAGCTTCACCATTCTTCCCCGAAGTCCACGACGAAATCTCTAAGTCCTGGCGTGCTCCATACTCCGCCCGCCTTCATACTTCCTCTTCTGCTGCCCTCACCACGGTCGATGGCGCTGAGGAAAAGGGCTACGAGAAGCTGCCCCCGCTGGACGAGTCGGTTGCTGCGCACCTTTGCCCGCCCACCGCTATCGGCTGGAAGGCTAGGGCGTCACACCCGTCTAAGCCGTGCAGGACGACCTCTACCCTCGCTGGACGAGCGTATTCGTCTGCTGGACAGGCAGCTTCGGCGCTTCACTCAATGGCGGTACTCCAGGTGTACCAAGCAAAACTCCTCCGCGGGCTGGACGAGTTGGGCCTGGATGATTCTCCGCTCAGAGAAATACGCAGCGCTACGGATCTGGCGTTACGCGCCACAAAGATGACGGCTCAGGCAATCGGGCGATCGATGGCCAGTTTGGTGGTGCTGGAGCGCCACTTATCTTACGGAGATCAAGGACGCGGATAAGGTCGCCTTCCTTGACTCCCCCATTTCGCCGACCGGCCTGTTCGGCCCAGCTGTCGAGGGCTTCGCGGAGCGCTTCACTGCAGCGCAGAAATCGTGCCAAGCCATGCGACACTTTCTGCCAAAACGCTCAAGCTCTGCAACGGCTCCTAGTCGCCCCAAGCCGGCGCCGACTCAGCAGCCTGCAAAAGCCACGCCCCCAGCTGCGCAACCAGCTCCTCAGACGGAGCTCCGTCCTCGTTCACGCCCAGCCAAGCGCTTTCCCTTCCCTAAGCGCCAGGGACCTCGGCCAAGAGTGTTGTTGGACCAGGCGCCGCCAGCATCTTCCTGATTTCAACAGCAGGAAGAGGGAGGGGCCAAGTCTCGCAGCAGCCGGACCAGCCCCCAAAGTGCCTCTTTTGAACCCTTCTACACTCCGTTCTGTTCCGAGTGTAAGGGAACTCATGTTTGTGAACAATGTAGCTGTAACTCACGGGCCCTTTGTATCAGCGCCCTTACAGCAAACCGCTGTGATAGCGGGAAAAATAAAAAACAAACATTTTCAAGAAAAGAGCAAATTTCCTCTTCCAATGCTTTCAGACAGCATACAGCTGTGCGAACCATTGCAGCCCCTAGCGACACGATCCGCGGCATGGCAAGCCATCCCCGGAGTGTCAAAATGGGTTTTGGGTATAATAGAACGAGGCTATGTACTCCAGTTCGCTCGAAGACCTCCTCGCTTTCATGGTGTGATCACCACCTCAGTTCGCAGCAAAGACGCAGACGTCTTGCGATTAGAGGTAAAGAATCTGTTGGCCAAGGGCGCCGTGGAAACGGTCCCCCCAACACAGAGCGAGTCAGGTTTTTACAGCCGTTACTTCCTCGTTCCAAAGAAGGATGGCGGTCTACGTCCCATCCTCGACCTCAGACAGCTGAATCGCGCCCTCATGAGACGGCCGTTCAGAATGCTTACACTAAAACAGATCCTCTCGCAGATACGCAAAGGGGACTGGTTTTGTTCACTGGATCTGAAGGATGCATACTTCCACATTCAGATCGCCCCCCATCACAGGCAATTCTTGAGATTCGCCTTCGAGGGAGTGGCATATCAATATACAGTCCTTCCGTTCGGACTGTCGTTAGCCCCTCGCACGTTTACAAAGTGCATGGACGCAGCACTTTCCCCTCTGAGACAGATGGGAATCCGCGTCCTGAACTATCTGGACGACTGGCTCATCCTAGCCCAGTCAGAGAGCGAGCTAACACACCACAGAGCCTTAATCCTCAGCCACTTAGAGTGCCTAGGACTCAAGGTCAATTTTGCCAAGAGCATGCTGTCTCCCAGCCAACGCATTGCGTTCCTGGGAGCAGTTTTCGACTCACGTCAAATGAAGGCAGCAGTTGCGCCGCAGAGAGCCCAAGCCATTCGCAGGCTCGCGGCTTCCTTCAAAATAGGAGCCCTTCGCCCACTCAAGGTTTTTCAGAAGATGCTCGGCCTTATGGCCTCAGCATCTCCAGTACTTCAGTTGGGTCTGCTTCAAATGCGCCCCCTGCAGTTCTGGTTGAAACCAAAGGTTCCTCCTCAAGCGTGGCGTTTGGGACGCCAGCGCATCAAGGTAGATCGGGCCTGTATAGCAGCCCTGGCTCCTTGGAGGTGCGCTCAATGGATGGAACAGGGCGTTCCCCTGGACTTGGTGGTCAGAAGGAAAGCGGTCTCGACAGACGCCTCCAACTTAGGTTGGGGGGCGCTGTGCGACGGCCAGCCTGCTTTCGGCCTATGGTCGAAAGCGGAGAGTCGCCTTCACATCAACTGCTTGGAAATGCTAGCAGTATGTTTAGGCCTTCACACCCTTCTATCTGCACTGAAAGGTCACCATGTCTTAGTCCGTTCGGACAGCATGACAGTGGTGTCCTTCATAAATCACCAAGGGGGCCTCTCGTCGAGACGTCTATTTACGATGGTAGAACGTCTCCTGAAATGGGCTCAGCTGCACTTCCGCTCTCTAAGAGCGACGCATGTGCCAGGCAAACTGAACCAGGGAGCAGACATGTTGTCTCGGAGCAACGTCTCCTCAGACGAATGGACGCTTCACCCTCACACGGTTCAGCAAATATGGGCTGTCTTTGGCAAGGCGTGAGTAGATCTTTTCGCCTCAAAAGACAATCATCACTGCCCAATTTATTTTTCGAAGGAACAGGACGCATTGACCCAAGAATGGCCCAATCTCCTGTTATACGCGTTCCCTCCTATCGCTCTGCTGCCACAAGTCATCAGGCGAGTGCGGGAACAGAAACTCAAAGTCCTGTTAGTGGCTCCATTCTGGCAGAACCAGCATTGGTTTCCAGATCTTCCCAGGCTGCTCTCAAGAGCACCATGGGCCGTGCCACTGAGACGAGATCTCTTAACACAGGCGAACAGAACGATATGGCACCCCCAACCGGAATTGTGGGCGCTGCACGTTTGGGCTCTAGACGGGAGCCTTTAAGTCTCCCTGAGTCGGTTTTGAGTACTATTTCGCAAGCTAGAGCACCCTCTACGAGGCGGCTCTACGATCTCAAGTGGTCTGTCTTTTCCGCCTGGTGTTCCACCCGCGGTACGGACCCAATTCTATGTGACATATCTGTGATATTGTCCTTCTTGCAAGAGCTGTTGGATAAGGGGAGATCCCCTTCTACGCTCAAGGTCTATGTTGCAGCTATAGCGGTATTCCATGACCTTGTAAACGGTCAATCTGTGGGAAGAAACGACTTGGTCGTTCGTTTTTTAAAGGGGTCAAGGCGGCTTAATCCCCCTCGCCCCGTCACGGTTCCGTCTTGGGACTTACCCACAGTATTGAGGGCCCTGAAAAGCCCTCCCTTCGAACCGCTTCAGTCCATAGGCCTTCGTCCCCTGACGTTGAAGACTGCCCTGCTATTGGCATTAGCATCAGTCAAACGCATGGGTGATTTACAGGCGCTCTCTGTGAGCCCCGTTTGCTTGGAATTCGGGCCAAATGACTCTAAGGTCATCCTGAAGCCAAGGCGTGGGTATGTTCCCAAAAGTCTCTCTACACCCTTTAGAGACCAGATTATTTCCCTTTTGGCTCTTCCTCCTACGGAGCAAGACCAGGGACTTGACCCTCTCTGCCCTGTCAGGGCTTTGAGATGTTATATAGAGCATTCTGCCCCTTTTAGGCAGTCAGAACAGCTGTTTGTATGTTTTGGTGGCCGCACCAAGGGGTGTTCGGTCACAAAACAGAGATTATCCAAATGGATTGTGGAAGCCATCACGCTGGCTTACTCCTCTTTGGGCCTACAATGTCCCATGGGAGTAAGGGCCCATTCGACTAGGGGCATCGCCTCGTCTTGGGCGTGGTCTAGTGGGGTTTCCATTGCAGAGATTTGTGCGGCGGCAGGCTGGGCCTCACCGTCCACATTTGCTAGATTCTATAACTTGGACGTTCCAGTCTTACAGACTCGGGTCCTTTCCACATAGTGGTATGTTTTTACCAGTATGTTATATATAGTGCGTCTTGGCCTCTGTGGAGCTCCAAGTGTACTTATTCCTTGGAACGGATGTTTATCAGGCTATCTGATCGAACAAATTGGCCCTTATTAGCCCTTTAGTGCTAGGGTCATGTTAGTCGTTCCTCTACCTTAGCAACGGCGGGATTGTACTGGTTCCCCATAAGCGTCTTTCAGACGCAGTACGAGTGAAAGTATCGAAAGGGAACGTACTCGGTTACTTTCGTAACCTCGGTTCCCTGAGATACGGGAACGAGTACTGCGTTGCTGGCCGTGCTAGGTAGCTGCACGACTCAGTCGTCGCTTCAGTCGAAGTACCTGAGTTCCCTATGGCGAAATGCTCGCTTATATAGCCAGATGCTCCGCCCCTTTTGGCGCGATCGGGCGCGAATCATCGCCATAGGTTTGTGCATCTCCGCTGCCGAGCCATTGGTTCGTTTCTTTAACACTGCACGAACCAATGGCCGTGCAGTTACACTGCGTTATTGAAATGCTTCAGTCTCAGGAGAAAAGGAGCTTTTCCCATAAGCGTCTTTCAGACGCAGTACTCGTTCCCGTATCTCAGGGAACCGAGGTTACGAAAGTAACCGAGTACGTTTTTTGACATACCCTAACTGTCTTGAACCAGAATACACAGAGTCCACACAGAGATAAACAAGACAAGCATTTGAGGTTAAAAAAAAGTATATAAATTGACCAATTTCTTTTTCGCTAGATAAGACCCTTCTTTCTCATTTGGGATCGTTTAGAGCCCTTTGAAGCTGCATTTAAACTGCATTTTGGAAGTTAAAACTTGCGGACACCATACAGTACAATTTCACTATATGAAGAGAAATCCTAAAATGTTTTCCTCAAAAAACGTAATTTCTTTACAACTGAAGAAAAAAGACATGAACATCTACAAAGGGGTGAGTAAATGATCTGTAAATTTTTGTTCTGGAAGTGAACTTCTCCTTTAAGTCTCATAAATGGAACTGTTACATCTATATGAAATTGTGTGAAAACTGAGGAAACATTTCTCAAACAAAAATAGTGATTTTTTTAAATGTTTTTGACAGTAGACTTGTGCTCACCAAGGCTGCATTGATTTGTCTAAAAATGCAGTAAAAATAGTAATAATGTGAAATATTATTATGATTCAAAATAACTGGTTTCTATTTGAATATATTTTGAAATGTAATTTATTTCGATGGTGAAAGCTGAATTTACATTCTAATATGCTGATTTGCTAAGAAAACTCCTTAAGCATCTTTCTGACACGTGTCCCACCGTTAGAATTTTTGATGAGAGTTACAGACAATACCAGCAGATGCTACGCTCACTTAAAGTTGTAGTGAGAGTGGAGAGAGACAGCGCAGGACTGATTTAATCGGGATGAGAGTCTAGGGGACTGAACTGGATATGACAATAGCACGCACTAAAGAGGACACTAGTCCATCTTATCGGCACTATATGGCAGCGCTGATGAGCAGATTTCATTGGAATGAAGAGGGCTCTGATCAGATAAACTTTATCTACACCAGACAGCAAGAGAGAAAGTGTGCATTTCTGTCTGTGTGAGTGAGTGTTTTAGACTGTGTGAGGCTTCTGTGAGCACTTGGACAAAACAGATAATCTTAAATTTAATGCAAGAATTAGAAGTAGTTTATGGGCTGAAACTTTTTTTTTTTAATAATAAATCACAAAAAAAGAAAAAGCATCACCATGCTCGGTCATAATTAGGTCATAATTGCATGCTGTGTGACACTTATTCTAAGAGGGTTAAGTACACTAATATATAAGCAAAATAAAATAAAATAAATTACAAAATAAATAAAAGTAATAAAATAAAATAAAAAACAATAAAATAAAATTAATTTATTTAATAAATAAATAAGCAAATAAATACATAAAATAATATAATAAAATAAAATTAACTTAAATTAAAATATTTGCAGTAGGGTTTCATTTGTTAACATTAATTACCTATATTAGTTAAAATACTGTAATAAATGTATTATGTATAAATGCTTGTTGCAAGGTAATGAGAAGTGCAATGAAGTAAACAAAATCTAAAAGTAAATAAAATAATATTTAAAAATATTTAAAAAAATAAATAAAAAAGCTTACAAATACAACAAAAAATAAATAACTGCAAAAACAACAGAGAAAAAACAAGATCTAGCAACTTATTAAACATAAATTAAAATAAAACACATTTTAAAATAAAATAAAAAAGTAAAATTATAGTAAAATATTCTAATATTTTATAATCTTTCTTTATTTTTATTTTTTCTTTCTTTCATTTTCTTTTTTTTTTGTTTTAACATAGAAATGGGTTATGACATTTTTGTTAATTGTTTGTCCCCTAAATGAAGACAAAAAAGCAAAACATAATTAATGTAATAAATAAATACATAAAAATAATAACAAAATATTAAATCAATAATAATTTTATCATATTAACTATATTGTTAAAAAAACAGACAGTATTGCTATCTATATTGATAGATTTAATAAATATAATAAATAAATAAACAGCTTAATAATAATAATTACATCATATTAATTTTACTGTATGTTGAAAAAAATCAAGATCTAGCAACTTATTAAATATAAATTAAAATAAAATCAATTTTAAAATAGTATAATAAAATAGTCTAATATTTTATAATTAACATTTATTTATTTTTTATTTTTTTAACCACAGAAATGGGTTATGATTTTTTTGTTAATTGTTTGTATTTATTTATTTATTTATTTTTAAACCACAGACATGGGTCATACATTTCTTGTTAATTGTTTGTCCTCTAAATCAATACAAAAAAAGCAAAACAGACTGTATTTCAATCTATATGAATACAATTAATAAATGTAATAAATACATCAATAAATAAAATACAAAACAAAATAAAATAAAGCTAAATAAAAATATATTTAAAAAACACAATAATACAAATAATAATTGCATAATTTGTATTGCTTTATACTCTGTTCAAATAAATCAAGATCTAGAAACTTATTAAACATAAATTAAAATAAAATACATTTTAAAATAAAATCAAAAAGTAAGAGTATAATCAAATATTCTAATATTTTACAATCTTTATTTAGTTATTTATTTAGATATTGTATTTATTTACAACAGAAATGGGTTATAAAATTTCTGATAATTGTTTGTCTCATAAACGAAGACCAAAAAAGCACGGCCTTGTTTTCACTCTGCATAGACTGGCTTTTTAAACACATCTTTTGATGAGTGGTTTGACTTTAACTGGTCAGCATTCCCATTCTTGGTCAACCCATCATTTAACTAATCACTGCTAACACAACCATCAATAATGCAAAAGAGGAAGCAGCAACTACTTTACACATGTGTGAAGACCAAACAACAGATCTTAGACCTTTCATCAGCAACCTTTAGTCATTTATGAGAGCATTTCAGCAAGTACAGTGATGCACGTGTGTATTTGTACAAAACAGCACGTTAGAAACCGGACTAACATAACACACATTGCAGCTATCAGTCATGCACACAGCAGTCTATGGAGGCCTCAGAGCAATAAGCAGAAATGACAGGCATACAGATAAATGCCAACAGTCCAGCGCCAACATAGCAGCAACACATCAATAAAGAGCAGCTCAATACTACGACTGTCCCCAGGAGGGTGGCTATCAAACACAATCGCTCCATTATTTGGACACATAAGTCACAGGTAAAATACATGAATGTCATTGCATTAGAAAAAGATCAATCCACACAATGCAACAGCTTTTCTCAGAACTAAATTCACTTTTCTGAGCCATTTGTGCAACTACTTGTAGTCCCACAGCTAGCTTTAAAAAAATAAAAATAAAATATATACCACTTGTTTTGATATTTTGTAATCTAATGCAATGAAATTTAGATATTTTAATCTCAGCGTAAGTGTGGAGCAACTATGTTCCCAAGTGTTTTCTGCTAGTTTTTGCATGAGAATGCATTAAAGTCCATATTTTTTGCTTTTTTCTTCTTTCTTACAAAGTTGATTTCTGAAACATAAGTTGTATTTGGGTAATTGATTCTGATTCTTCTAAAAATAGGCATGAAAAACTGGAGAGGCAAGTCATTTTTGAGCTTGGCACCTGTGCAGCATTAATATTTATAGAAGAGGGTGAGATTGTGTCTGGCACTGACTGTTCTTGGCAAAGACAGGTGACTAGATGATCTGAACTCAGAGAGCTGGGGACAATCAATTATTATGGGACTTAAAAGTGACGTAATACTGAAACATGTCTATTTTAGTTTGTGAAAACACAAGATGAAAGCAATGAACTTGGTAGATAAATGAGGCCTTTGAGAAGGATTCTAAGAAGATTCGGTTCACTAGTTTAAAACAAAAACAAACAAAAATAAATTAATAAAATGAAATAAAATATATTTTAATAAAAAAAAAAAAATAATACATAGAATAGAATAAATAAAAACAAAATAAAACAAGGTAAAATGAAATAAATCAAAATAAAATACAATAAAAAATAATAAAATAATAAAATAAAATAAATTGCATCATTGTAATTGTATTGCTTTATACTGCATGTCGAAAAAAATCAGAAAAACAGAGAAATAATAAAAATGTAAAAAGTAAAATACATCTCATATAATATAAATAAAATAAAATAAAATACAATAAAAAAATTATAAAATAATAATAAAATAAATAAATAAATAAATAGCATCAAGGTAATTGTATTGCTTTACACTGCATGTCGAAAAAATCAGAAAAACAGAGAAAATAATAAAAATGTCAAAAGTAAAATACATCTCATATAATATAAATAAAATAAAATAAAATAAAGTGAATGTCGAAACAATGAAGATCAGGTACTTACTAAAAACTTGGAAAAAATAATAAAAATGTCAAAAGTAAAATACATCTCAAATAAAATAAATAAAATAAAATGCAATTACAAAAAATAAAACAAAATAAAATAAATAAATAAATAAATTGCATCATGGTAATTGTATTGCTTTATACTGCATGTCGAAAAAAATCTGAAAAACAGGGAAAATAATAAAACTGTAAAAAGTGAAATGCATCTCATAAAATAAAATAAAATAAAATAAAATAAAGATCAAGGTACTTATTAAAAACTGGGAAAAATAATAAAAATGTAAAAAGTAAAATACATCTCATATAAAATAAATTAATTAAAAGACAATAAAATAATAAAATAAAATAAATAATAAAATAAAATCATGGTAATTGTATACATTTATACTGTATGTTGAAAAATAAAAAATAATTTATAAAAAAATAAAATGTAAAGTGCAAAAATGCATCATGGCAATTGTTTAAAAAATAAAAATCTAACAACTTATTAAAGACATTATAATTCTATAATATAATAAATTATGTGTCACATTCATAATAGTTCATCAAACATTTCAGTTGAAAATTTTGATAACTTTGAATGATACTTCTTTAAAACCTAGACAAAGCAGTTGACAAAGCCTGTAAATAAGCAGTGTGCCAGCTGTGCAGCGTTAACCTGTGAATCTCACTAAGGTGTACTGACACAGCACTGATGCAGCACACGTGTGTCCCCTGCTTTCTGACCCCAGACGGGTGGATGGGACATACCAGCTGCTCACATCAGACCCTCCACGATCCCTCTGACAATGGGCTGAAAAAACAGGCCAAATACCAGAGCAGAACCCGCTAATCCACACCACAAAATACTAAAGAGAAATAACATCAAAAACCAGCGGAAAGCGTGTTAGCTGACTGAGATGAACTGGTAAGGTGAAAAGGTTAGATGATTTTAAAACACTGTGCCTCCTCCAAGTACAAGCTCGCAGAGATGCATCACGTCTGCGCTCCCTCAGGACGTCTGAGCAGTCTTGCGTTCATAAAGATCTTCGCCTTTGACTGACAGCTTGAAAAGAAGCAAGGATAAATTTGCTCAGACTGCGGATCAACAAGATTAGCTGGGAAATGTCTGCTATGCCGAAGTTGAAAGAAGAGGCCTTTGGCTGCTGCTCAGAACAACAAACCGTAGTTGATAAACTGCAGTAGCTTAAACAGAAGAGTTATTTTTAGGGATGAATTATTAAATATAGCACTATACATGATGTTCCAAAATATATTCTGAGGGGACAATCAATCAATCAATCAATCAATCAATCAATCAATCATTATTATTGGCAGGGAGTTCAAATATAGTGCCACACAATAAATAGGATGGATGGATGGATAAAAAAATGAAAACATAAATAAATAAATAAATAAAAAGAAAATAAAAATAGAAAAGTATAATAAATAAATAAATAAATAGTGAACTAAATAAATACAGAAATAATAAAAATAGATAAAAGGAAATAAAACAATAAATAAATAAGCAAATAAATAAATAAAGAAATCAAATAAAAATAGAAAAGTATACTAAAAATTAAAACCTAAATAAATAAAAAAGATAAAAATAAATAAAATAATTAATAAAGAAATAAAAAAATAGAACAGTATAATAAAATAAAAATAGAAATAAATACAAAAAATAAAAATAGATAAAAGAAAATAAAATGATAAATAAATAAAAATGAAAACCATGAATAATGAATAAATAAAAAATAGATAAAATAAAATAAATAAATGATAGAAAGAAAAAATACAAAAGTATAATAAAAATTAAAAGAAAGAAACAAATAAATAAAATAGATAAAATAAATAAAATAAAAACGTATAATAAAAATTAAAAACAAATAAATATTTAGATAAAAATAAATTAAATAATAGATAAATCCGTATAAGTAAAATAATATAGAAATATAAAAAATAAAATAAAAATATAGAAGTATAATAAAAATGAAAACAAATAAATTAATTAATAAAAAGAAAGAAATAGAAATAAATAAAACAAAAATAGAAACGTATATTAAAAAAATGAATAAATAAATAAGTAAAAAGACATAAAATAAAATAAATAATTAGAAAGAAATACAATAAAATAGAAAGGTATAAAAAAATTAAAACAAATAAACAATAAATAAAATAATAAATAAATAAAAATAAATAAAATTTCAATAGAAAAGTATAAAAAACTAAAACACATAAATAAAAAATAAAGAAATAAAACAGATAAAAAGAAATAAAGAAATTGAAAGAAATAAAAATAGAAAAGGATAATGAATAAAAAATAATAACAAATTTAAAAACAAAATGTAATATTTCTTAACTAAATTTAAATAAACTAAAACAAAGAATAAAATAAAGTAAAATAAAAAAAAATACAATAAAACATCATGGTAATTGCTTTATATTGCAAGTTGAAAAAGATCTAGGTACTTATTAAAAAAGCGAAAAGCAATAAAAATGTAAAATATATCTCATATAAAATAACTTCAATAAAATACAATAAATAAAATTAATTGCATCATGGTAATTGTATTGCTTTATACATGTTAAAAAAACCAGGTACTTATTAAAAATAGGGAAAAAAGAATAAAATGTAAAAAGTAAAACACATCTCATATAAAATATAATAAAAATTGCATCATGGTAATTGCATTGCTTTATACTGCATGTCGGAAAAAACTCAAGATCTAGGTGCTTATTAAAAACAGGGAAAAAGGAAAAAAAACGTAAAAAGTAAAATACATCTCAAACAAACATAAATAAATAAATAAAATAGCATTTTATTAATTGCATTGTTTTTAAGTTGAGAAAATTGAGATCTAGCAACTTGTGTAAAATAAATAAACTGCACTGCATTATATGTTGTTGATCTATAAACTCTACAACTCAGAATAAAGTCAATAAACCACATCAGTGCTGTGTTAACACATGCAACATCTCAATTATACGGTCACATTTTAGGGCTAAATTTACTCTGACAAACGCATCAACAAGATTAGTTGTGAAACCGAGTTGACAAACCACATTTCCATCCATTTGCACCTAACAGAAGCCGAGTTATTATTGGCAGGGAGTTCAAATATGACGCTTTATTGACAAGAGCAGGCATCAAGTCTGTCCGCAGCGCTGTGGAAGTAAAGCGCTTTGCCGATAATGAAGCCGCTCCGAGCCAGACAGCGCTGAGGGTGATGGATGTCTGCCAGAAGACAATGTTCCTGTGGTTTGGAGAGAGACGCAACATCACGCCTGGCTGTCTGTCTGTCTGCGCCCATATCTCCCCCTGCACCACATTAGAGGAACAGCGCAGATAGGCAGCGCTTCAAACACGCATTCGACAGAAACAAAGTCCCAAAAACAACAACAAAACTTTGTGGTGCGTCAAAAACCAGGATAGAACAGAGCAGGCATTTATCTTCTCCGTGATGATGGATTCTTATCTCGACCCAGTTTGGATCTGGAGGAGAAAGAGCGCAACACATTTGGATGAGGATGCGCTTGCCGTGTTGCTCCAACGCGTTTTCCAGTTTTTTGAAGAGGGTTATTAAGTAGGACACAGATGTTGATACTTTACAAGTCAGTGCAGATGTTTTGTCTTCATACATTAATTTGACGAGATGAAAGAAGACTTGGTGTTTAGATGGCCTGGAAGTGACCTGGACTGCTGGGATGGATATAACGTATAATGATTGTGGCAGTGCTAAAAGTACATCAGCATTGCAAAGTACAGTGAAGTGCATGATGCTCACAAACACTTTATAACCGTAAATAGGCTTTTGAGAACCATATTTCGAAAGATATTTGGGTGAATCTCATAAAGCCTCACAAGAAGTAATTTTTTATGATTTAATAATTTTTTTTTAAAAGAAATGAAGCCTATTTTTAGATATTTTAAGCCTTTTCTAGAAGTTATTTAATGTTATTTGAACTGTAGAGCATTGATACAAAAGTAGGTTTTTGAAGAAAATGTACTTCAGTACTTTTATTTTATTTTATGCTATATTATTTTATTTATTTATTTTTTATTTAATCTTATTTATCTTATTTAAAAAAAATTAAGTTTATTTTACTGTCAAAGTAATAAGAATAATGTAAACTATTTTAAAAAAATGCTAAACCAACTGTGAATTAACTAAAACTAAAACTGAAATATAATAAAACTAAAAAAAAAAAAAATTGTAGAAGTTAAAAACATTTTTTTTTAAATAATAATAATGATAATAATATGGTATTTGAATTGTGGAGCATTTATACATTTCTATAAGCTGCAATTTTTTAAGATTTTGTTTTAAAGAAAGTGTATTTAAGTATGTTTATTAATTTAATTTATTTTAATTTATTTGAATTTAATGTAAAAAAAATTTTGTAACAACAATATTGTAAACAATTAAAAAAAATGCAAAACCACCTGGGGATAAACTAAAAAACTAAAACAGAAATATAATAGAACTTAAAAAAAAAAACTAAAACTGAAATTTTCTAGAAGTGCAAACATTTTTTTTAAAATAATGATAATAGTAATATGTTATATGAATTTTAGAGCATTTATACATATTAGTTGTAGTCTTTAAATATTTTTAAATAAAATATTTCAGTATTTTGATTTAATTTAATTTAATTTACTGTCAAAGTAATAAGAATAATGTAAACTCTTTATAAAAATGCAAACCTGCCTGAGAAACAACTAAAATATAATAAAACTAAAAAATATATTCTAGAAGTGAAAAACATAAAAAATAAAAATAATAATAGTAATATGTTATTTGAATTGTAGAGCATTTATACATGTATACATGTTTGTTGCGGTCTTTGAATATTTTTTAAAGAAAATATTTATTTTACTTTTGAAAATATTTTTGAAATATTTTAGATGTGCAAAACATTTTTATTTTATTTATTTATTTAAATATAAATAAAAATATAAACCTATATACTATACAACTATATATATATATATATATATATATATATATATATATATATATATATATATATATATAATATATTTAATAATAATATGCGGAAACTAAAAATATAAAACTAAAGAAAAAACAAACTAACAAAAAATTCTCTAAATTGTACAATAAAATAAAATTGTTACAAATATTTTAGCTAGCTTGCAAGGCAAATTTCTGTTATTTTCTTTTTTACTTGATACTAAAAGAACTAACTAATCAGAAAGAAAAAATATAAACAAAAACTATACAGACAGACAAAAAAAATTAAAAAGGTAAATATAAAAATCAAAACTGATTCAAAATATCAATAAAAACAACAGTAGTATCTCAATGATACTAAAATGTGCTTAATTGTCATTAAAATAATGTAAATAAATAATATAAACAACACAAACAAAAACATTTAATTAAAACAAAATATTAAAAAATAAGATTTATTTTTTGTGTGCAATATGAAAATATGGTGACGTTTGACCAAGTTTTAGCCAAGATAAATGAATGAGTGAATATGCTTATATGTTAATGTGCTCATGGTTGAGACACAATAATCACTAAGATTTATGAATGACAGCAGCTTAGCAAACAATGATAATTACCAAAGAATTCTACTCATATAAATTTGGTGAATTTTGGTGAATTTAATAAAAAGCTGTTAATACGTTTCCTTCACGCATGTAAAACTTTCCCACATTTTCATATAATAAAGTCAATAAACATTGACTGCGAGCCTGTGCAAGGTGTGCAGGCTCCACAAACTTTTACAACATTATAAAAAGTTTAATAAGCTTCAGTAATGGCCCCAGCAGCGTGATGACTGGCGCTGTTAAACTTTACAGTGAGGAAAAAACCATTAGTGAAAGCATTTGTGAAGGATTTCACCACCCATGGTGTATAAGCCTTTCATACATGAAATATAATGAGAGCATTTCACGCTCAGCTCTTACTGTACGTCAGACTCCACATTCAACACAATCGTACTACTGCATGTGAATATGGGATAGATGACTTCATCAGCGCTTGCTACGGATAGCAATGGCACAGTACAAAGTGTCAGAGGAATTATTCATCATCTGAGGCTGTGACAAGAGTGCTTTCCTTCACCTTGCCCAATTTGGCATTTTTTTGAACTGTCAACCTCAGTTTGCTGCAATTTCTAAAATGGAATGGTGCCTGTAATTTGATATCGAGCAAATTGCTCTGAGATTGAATAAACTCTGCTCAGGGCTGGAGGTTTAAGATGTGAAATTGTGTGAGACACTGGTGACTGTGTTTGCAGAGACGTCAGACAACTCTACTTATTATTCTGAGCGCCACACCTGAAGAACACTTATGGATCACACTTTTGTCTGTGCAAATCTGAGAATATATATCTCAATATATCAAATTATAATATATCAATATAATATATATACATATATATGCAAATGTTAATACTTATTTTATATATAAATGAACATTTATATATTTATACAAATATAAAAGAAATATAAATCAATCAATCAAAAGCAATCAATAATTGTAATAACAATCAATATTACTAGATACTTATTTGACTTTAATAAGCGAATCTGTGAATCTTCTCTACCGTGAAGACAAAAGTAATGAAATAAACAACACAAAATTCTTCAATTACAAAGCAACACTGCTTTCTCAGCAGAAACGGCGCACAGAAAAAGTCACATTTGATGTTATTTGCATCCAAAACAAAAGCAAGGTTGTTTTGTCTAATCCGGACGGGGGATCAGGAGATGGCAGGAGATGTGGCAGGTAATGGGGGAGGGAAAGCTGATGGAATAGGTTAGGAAAGATGTGCACTTCTTCTCGGAAGATTAAAGGCCAGATTGGCTCTTTGAGTCTGACGCTCCTGGATGCAGTTAGGCAGGAATATTGCGTCGCCTTTCAGGGTGACCTTCATGGAGTGTCACAGTACAAAGACTCAAAGGCTTCAGACATTTGTATATGTGTGTGTGTTCATCTGTGTTCACCTTTGGTTCCAAAATGTATCGATATTTCCCTAGAGGATGTTCGACTCGGATTCTGCTGTAAGCTTTTCCAGAGTGCAAACACAGAAACCGGAGAGAAGACAAGATACCGAAGCCAATCATACAGTGCCAAAACCTTCCTGCAATACAAACACTGGCTCATATAGCCTATGTATGTAATGCATGTATAACATCTTACCCTATACAACTGACAAGGTTGCCAGGTTGAACATCTCATAAAACAACACTCATGTTTAATGCGTTTTTTCTGATGTCTGACATCAAGTTGACAGATTTATACTTGCAGAACTCCAGTCAGATGGGTGTTTAATAAAGGAGTCCAGTGAGATTGTAATCACGATGATCTGACTGATCAGATACCTGTCCGTCACAAGCCCTGAACATTAATTTCCCTCCTGTCTGTGAAGACACATGGAAGAACAATAGCCATCTTTTCCCAGTCGACCTTTAGCGGAAAGGGCAAAGAGTCCAAGCAGTAAATAACCTCATAATGTGGCTTTCTGATCTACAGAGCATCGCCTTCTGGGAAAACAATGGCAGGACCTCTGTAGCTTACAACAGCATTATCAGAGGTGTCAACCACGCAGGAGATCAGATACATGGAAGATGTGGAAAGGTAACTGTGATAACACATTATTTGAATTGCTTTATAACCAATGACACACAGCTCTGAGATGCTCTAGAGAAGACTGGAGAGGAGAATCATGGCATTAAATAAAGATATTCAGAGCTTTATTTGAAACACTTTAAACAAATATTCCCTTTCTTAAAGGGGTCATCGGATGCCCATTTTCCACAAGTTCATATGAATCTTTAGGGTCTTAATAAAAAGTCTGTAATATACATTGGTTAAAAATTCTTAATAGTAGTGTAAAAAAAACACCCTTTTACCTTGTCAAAATCAGCTCTGCAAAATATCGGCTCATTTTATTGCATGGGCCCTTTAAATGCAAATGAGCTCTGCTAGCCCTGCCCCTCTCTGCTGTGGGATTATGAGGTGTAATGTTTACTTTAGCCACATTTAGCTGCATTTAGCCACATTTAGCTGAGTTTATCGGCAAAACTTGCCAACAAGCACATTATTAAGAAAGGCCATTTGCAAAGATGCATAAAAACCAATATACTCACTTCTGCTGTGGGTGAAGCTGCATCATGAATGATTCACACAAACATAGACACATATGTAGATTGGGATCGGCGCTTTCCTTTTAAAACTGAAAGTAACATTAATCTTCTGCGTCTTCAGCGACTTAGATTTCGGGAGTAAATGACTACTGCTATCTTCATTATTACATCCAACAACAGAACACCTCAATCGCTCAATTAGAGTCTTCCTCTGCACCTGAGTCGAAACAATGGCAATAGTATTCGGACTGTTTCAGATCAGTGAGGGCGGGTCTAAGGTAAGACACTCATGTCAATTAACCGTGTGCCATCACAACGACAAGAAGCTGAGAATGACCTGATTTTAAAAAGGGGATATTACATTTATAGATTAAAAAATACCACTGGGTGGATTTTTATCATTGTAGGGTGGTTGTGTACACAAACTGCCAACTCACATTAATGTTCAAACAACATGTAAAATTTAGTTTTGCATCCGATGACCTCTTTAAAAAAAATGTAAAAAGTGAGGAACAATGTACATGAATTGTTAAATATAACCCAGAATATTCCTAAACTGCAGAGTAGACCTGGATTATTTCAAAATCTGGCAACATGCTATTATACAGTGTCTGTCATCTACTGTGTACTGATAAGGCTATCATCAGTGTTTCCAGGCCAAATGAGTTGGCGGAATAGTGTTACATACTTGGCCTTGTACTGCACCAATGAGTTCATTCATTTGAAGTCCTCCACTGAACAGAGTGACTCAGAACAAAGCCTTTCATTCTGACGCTCGATGAGACCCACACACCGAGGATGAAGATGAAGGAGATCAGTAGGAATCAGCTCACATAACCATACTGCTGGACTGGAAATAAATAATGTTCTACTGGCTGAGGCTGACATCTGAAAAGAATGATGAAGATCATGAAGAGCCTTAGACAGACAAAAAATACAGCTGGCTCAAACTGCTTATACTTGGGGTTAGTGATATGAACAAACTATGTAGTTCATCCTGTAGCATTTGACTTATGAAGAAGAATTACAGGGTTTTGAGCTGTTCGGAAATAAATTAGAACTATTTAAATATTAGTAAATTAAAAAAAAAAAGGACTGAATTTACTAAACTACAGAGTTTTAAAATTTAAGAACGTTCTTACTGTATTTTTTTAATGTTTAGATTGTACAATAGATGAATAGTATTGTACAGTAGATACTGCAGATTGTTAGAATGACAGAACAATAGATAGAACAATAGAATGATAGATAGAGAGAACGATAGATAGAACGACAGACAGAAAGATAGATAGATGCTGTAGATTGTACGATAGACAGATATTGTTGATAGATAGTACGATAGATACTCTAGATCATATGATAGATATAGTACAACAGATGCTGTCAATAGATAGAAAGCACAATAATAGATAGATACTGTACATTGTACAATAGATAGATAGTACAACAGATAGACAGCACAATAGACAGTGCGATAGATACTGTAGATCATATGATAGACAGATAGAAAGATACAGTAAGATAGATATTGTAGATAGACAGTATTATAGATACTCTAGATCAAATAATAGATGATAGATAGATAGATAGATAGATAGATAGATAGATAGATAGATAGATAGATAGATAGATAGATAGATAGATAGATAGATAGATAGATAGATAGATAGATAGATAGATAGACAGTAAGATAGCTACTGTAGATTGATAGATAATATGATAGATAGTACGATTGATATAGATTGCACAATAAATAGATAGTATGACAGATAGTAAGATAGATACTGTAGAATGTACAATATATAAAGTATGATAGATACTGTAGCTTATATGACAGTACAACACAATAGACAGAGATAGTAAGATCGATACTGCAGATAGACAGATATAATGATGGACACTGTCAGTAGATAGATAGTACGATAGATAGTAAGATAGATACTGTAGATTTTAGGATAGACAGTAGGATAGATACTGTAGATGGATAGACAGTGTGATAGATATTGTAGATCATAAGATAGTACGATAGACAGTAAGACAGATACTGTAGATTGTACAATAGATAAAAATAAACATATTGATAGTGTGATAGACAGCAAGATAGATACTGTAGATAGATAATAATAAATAATCTAGATCATACGATAGACAGTATGATAGACACTGTCATAGACAGTATGATACACAGTAAAATAGATACTGTAGACTGTATGATATATAGATAGATAGCACCATAGACACTGTGAACTGTACAAAAGAGAGATATCATAAATACTGTAGATTATGAAATAGATAAAAATTAATTTTGCTTCTAGTTTTCATCAAATTGCAACATGTTGCTTTATAACTCACATATTCAATTCTCTTGGATGGTTGGTTATCATTCGACACAACAGGAAGCATAATCAAATTTTCCAATATCACATTCAAAACTACACATGCAGAAAGGTTAAAATGGGGCTAATGATAAAGCCCAGTGATCTA
>NC_133381.1:9220008-9299079 GCF_049309525.1 Garra rufa
ATCTTTTATTAACAAGCATTGTCATAATAATGGCAACTGAAAATCTGAACTCTGCATTCTGAACTGTGATTAGTCTTCTTTACTGCACATATGTGCATAGAGAAACTTGAAAGGTCTATTATCTTTCTATTATATTTCACCTTTTATACAGTGAACTGGCGACACAACCATGTTATTTAGTATAACAAATCTTGTGCACTAGTGAAGACAAATAGCATAAAATGGTGCAGAACTAATGTTGACTACACTAGTTATACATACAAAAAAAATTAACTTTCCTTAACATTCATATACATTTTGATGTACTCAATGTCTTTAATTTCTTATATTTAAGTAAATAAATATTTATAGTTGATGAATAAAATGTTATATTTATCGAATAAAAGTTTATTTATTGGATTGAAAATGATTAAATCATAAAATTAAAATAAATAAATAAATATTTATACACTATGTATCTGGGTACTTGACATATGAAATGTCTATTTAAATCAAATTAAATACAATTTTTATACAATATGTATCTGGAAACTTGACATAAAATGTCTACTGAATTAAATTACTAAATTAATATTGATACACTATGTTTCTTGATATACTTGACGTAAAATGTCTATTAAATTAAATTAAATTAAAAAATTAAATTAAATATTTATACACTGTATCTGGATACTTGACATATAAAATGTCTATTGAATTAAAATTAAATTAAATTGCATTAAATTAAAAACAATTATTCACTATATATCTTGATAATTGACATTAAATCTCTAATAAATTAAAATGATTAAATTAGATTAAAATCATACACTATGTTTCTGTATAATTAAAAAAAAATTATATTTATACACTATGTATCTGGATACTTGACAAAAAAATGTAAATTAAATTAAATTAAATTACATTTTTATAAACTATGTATCTGCATACTTAAAATAAAATGTCTACTGAATTAAAATTACATTAAATTAAATTAAAACATATTTATACACTATATATCTGGATACTTGACATTAAATCTCTAATGAATTAAAATAATGAAATGAAATAAAAATTAATACACTATGTTTCTGTATAATTAAAATTAATGTAATTAAATTTAATTAATAGTTATACACTATATATCTGGATACTTGACATATTAAATGTCATATGAATTAAATTATATTCAATTAATACACTGCATCTGGATAATTAAAAGCAATGTAATGAAATTAAATGAAATTTATACACTTATACACAAATTAAATAGCATTACATTTTTATACACTGTATCTGGATACTTGACATAAAATGTCTATTGAATTAAAATTAATTAAATTAAATAATTATACACTATGTATCTGGATACTTAACATAAAATGTCAATTAAATTAAATTTTTTACAAACAAACAAAGTATCTGGATATTTGACATTAAATGTGTTTTGCCATGGAAATTTATTCAAATGTCCATTTATGTAAAATATTAAATCATAAAATTACATTTAAATAAAAAACAGCTATTCATATAATTAATTATTTACTTAAATAAAATAAATAAATATGCATAGTTCTATTGATTTGTTTAATTTTATTTAATTAAAACGAAATGATTAAAATCATAAATTAATCCAATTTAACCAATTAATTAAAACCTTTTTTTTGTTGCCATTTTTGCAGCTATCAATGATGTTACACATCAAAATGGTTTACATAAAATATTAACTGCATGCAACACATTTTGTATGCAAATATCTGTGATTGTTGTAAATGGTGGTACAGGAATCCAGAGTCTATAAATATGCACTTAAATGTCAATATGTGAAGAGTGGAGCTAGATGTGCATGTACATGTGCCACTCCTGTACGTGTGTGTGTGTGTGTGTGTGTGTGTGTGTGTGTGTGTGTGTGTGCTGTAGTGTTTCATAATACATGGTGATTTAAGGCCTTCTGTTTGTTTCCCCGTGATAAACTGCTGCCCAACGCCATGAAAATTACCCTCATCCATCTTGCGGTGTGGCAAAGCTTTGCAACGATGCAAAATGGAGCTGCGTAAAATGACCCTCAGTCACAGTGTCTGTGTTAAATATAGAGCCTCATTCACTTCTTCATTTACCAAAAAACTCATTAAGCACAGGCTGACAGACTGCTGTCCACCAGCATCCACCGCTCGACTGTTCAAACAAACACGAGTCACAAGGGGATGCTGGGAGCGAATGATATTGCAGTGTCAGGTTGGGGTTAAAGGTGTTGCTAAATGTGTATAGATGAGGGCAATTACTCAAAATCTCAATATGTTTGTGGATTTAGTAAAACTATTGGGACATGCCACCGTGTCGAAAAATATCGCCTCTTGATACCAGAGACCCTTCTGTGTTACACGATATACACGTTATCATGTAAGTAAATTTACTATTACATTCATTACTTTCACTATTACTAATGAACTTATTTAAAAAAGTAAATATATTAATTAATTAATAAATCTATTTTATTATATTAATATGTATTAATTTATAATATAATTTATTATAATTAAATTACATACATATTTATACACTTTGTTTCTGTACACTATGTATCAGTATGTAACAAAATGTCTATTGAATTCAAATGAATTAAATTTAATTACTAAATTACATTAAATATTTATGCACTGTATCTGGATACTTGACATATAAAATGTCTAATGAATAAAAAATACTAAATAAATAAAAAATAAATAAATGAATGTATCAAATTAAATTAAAAAGTTAAATAAATTACTTTTTTAATGAATTTATTAAGTGAAATTAAATTAAATTACATTAAATTCTAAATAAAATATCAATGCACTGTATAGTTCACATACAAAATGTCTAATAAGTTAACTTAAATTATTAAATTAAATTACATTTTTAAAATAATTAATAATTAATTACATTTAAAAAATAAATAAAACACATTTTAAATTAAATATTAATGCACTACGTATCTGGATATTTGACATAAAATGTCAACTGAATTAAAAGTTAATTAAAATATTTACACACTATGTATAACACGGATACTTGACATATAAAATGTAAATTAAATTAAATTAAAATAAATTTTTATACACTATGTATCTGGATACTATTATTAGTAACATTATTATTTGTATATTATATTATACTAGTCTCTTGGTACCAAATTTTATAAAAAAATGTAATTAAAAATAAAATACTAAAATCAAATAAAACTATATTTAAATATATTATTTATATAAATTTAAATAATTAAATTATATTATATTACACTACATTATACTAGTCTCTTGGAACCAAATTTTATTTATTTATTTAGTTTTTAAAATAAAATATTAAAATGTAATTTAATTTAAAAAAAAAATTATTTATTTAAAATAATGTTATTAAATTCTAATTAAATTAAATGTAAATATATTTATATAAATTTTAATATTTCACTACTGAGGAAAAAAAGCTCCTTGATACAAAACCTCAAAATTCACTATTACTGTCAGGTTTATTTAGCCATCTTATTCATTTTATTTTTACTATGCAGCATGGAAGAATGCATTTTCGCATACAGTACTAGCTAAAATAGCATGCACAAATGCATACTTCAAAATTTCAGTATACCGTTTGAGTACTTCTGGCATACTATTTTCAATACACTACTCTTGCACTCTGTATGGCTACTATGCAAAATGCTATTCAGCATGGGTCTTTCCACATGCAACATCCTGCATGGTCAGAGCTGGGAATAAATGGCCCACACCGGCTAAATGAGGTTATTTAACTCCAAACGTGGCTGGATATCCTCCACGGGGGCCAGTACTCCTACAGGGACCTCATGCATGCCAGCAGTCACATATAGGGCTCTGGAACAGTGTAAATAATTCATAGTAATAGTCTCGGTGTGTCTAAGACAGGCTGCCGTGACTGGATGAAATATTACGCCAAACATAATTAAGCCATCAGTGCACTTGGTGAACTGGGGGTTGTTTGTTGTCTTCCTGTCAGGTCATGTGATTGGAGAGGTGATTGCTTTGTGATGACCTGAGTTTAAAAAAAAAAAAAAAAAAATACTGATTGAGTGATTTTAGCCTAATGTATGTACAATCAAGCCTAGTCGAGGTTTACTTTGGTTTACAACCAAATGCATTTTCTTTGTGACCTTGGTGCATGCAAGTACAATAAAACAGGCAGAAAGAAATAGATCAGTATATACAATAAAAAACAAACAATACATATGATCAATTAAAAAAAAAAATATTATAACGTATAAAAAGAACGCTCAATCATGTAGAGATGTCAAAGCCATTCTGTAGCAGTTTGCTCGCACGCGTCCTGATCATATTATGATTAATAAATAAGTGATAAGTATAAATTAACTAATAAATAAGAACACATTTTATTTATAAATAAATTGTACTTACAAACACATTTTCTAAATAACTTTTATATTTTATTCATTTAATATTTAATAAATACAATATTTTTTACAAAATTTATAAATGAATTAATAAATAAGAATTTGTTCAATTTATAAATAAATTGTATTCATAAAGAAATATATTTTCTAAATAATATTTATATTTTTTTCATTTAATATTTTTTATAAATATCTAAATAAATAGGACTTCATTTTATTTGTAAATAAACTGTATTAATAAACAAACAGACTTTTTAATACAATTTATATTTTATTTATTTAATAATTTGTAAATAATAAAAACAAATCTATTTCATTTATAAATAAACTGTATTGATAAACACATATATTTTCTAAATAATATTGATATTTTATTCATGATAAATAAATAAATAAATAAATAAATACAGTCCACAATGCCATATTACAAGAGGAGTGGTGAAAATAGGACAAAAATAAATAAATAAATAAATAAATATTCCATTGAACCGTATCTTATTTTTTTCTAATTTGTATTTGAGTTATATTTTATTCATTTAATATTTCATAAATTAATACATAAATAAATATATAACTGTTTTATAAATCTATAAATTAACTAATAATTAATACTCCATTTTATTTATAACTAAACTGTATTAATTAACAAATACATTTTCTAAATGCTATTTATATTTTATTTAATAATTAATAAATAAATTAATACATAAATTTAGTTTAAAAAGAATAAATTAATAAGTAAGAGTCCATTTCATTTATAAATAAATTGTATTCATAAACATTTACATTTTCTAAATAATATTTATATTTCATTCATAATAAATAAATAAATAAATACAGTCCACAATGCCATATTACAAGAGGAGTGGGGAAAATAGGAAACAGGATTGAAAAAAAAACACTTCCATTGAACCATATCTTAATTTTTTCTAATTTGTATTTCTTTATATTTTATTCATTTAATATTTAAGAAATAAATAAATAAATGTTTTATGAATATACACTGTAACTAATAATCCATTTTATTTACAAATAAACAGCATTCATAAACAAATACATTTTGTAAATAATATTTATATTTTATTCATTTAATACAAACAAATAAGGTCCGCAATGTCATGCTATAAGAAGACGGGGGATAAAATTTGAAAATAGATTAAAAAAATAAATAAAATTCCATTGAACCATATCTTAATCTCTAATTTGTATTTTTGCATTAACATTTTTTAAAATTTTGTATGGAAATGTAAAACAACAAGAGAATTTGATTAAATAGTTAAATAAATTAAATTAAACTTTTAAAAATTATTTACATTTTGCTTATTTTTTAAAAATAAAAATATAATACATTTTTATATAACATAATTGAATATAATGCAACATATGCATTTGGTCCATGGCTCTTAATTAAGTTTGATTTTTGGCCCTTCATATTAAAAAGTTTGGGTGCCTCTGAAATAAATAAACAAATAAATTAATAAATGGCCTTTATAGTTTAACTTTTTTTTTTAAGATTTATTTTTGCCTCTATTTTGATAGGATAGTAGATGACAGGAAGTGAAGGAGTAATGATAAAAACTCAAGGCTAGGTACTAAAAGGTCGATTGTTTGATCCCACACCATCACCACTATGGCCCCAGAAATCATCCTTGTAATTGGTTTCTAGACACTTTTCTATGGTAATTATTGCTTGAAAGTCTCTAAAACAAAATCCTAACTCCATGGCAATAAACGAATAACGCTACATAAATAAAGACTGTTATATTGTGACTCTAAGATGAATATGTAGGGTATTATATTTCAAATTAAGTTAAGCAGCGTAGCGTATCTTCTCACTATAGTCAAGAACAGCAGATCAATCAAATGAGGGAGTAATATATTAGTTAGGCGAGGCAGGCTTACACATGTGCGTTGATTTAATTAAACTGCTTTACCGCAGTCTATAAACAGAATTAGCACATAAATGCAATCAATCAATGTGGTTAAATGTGAAAAAATTGTATTTAAAGATCATGCATAATTGCACAGAGCACATTAAAAGAACAGACTGGCATTGAAACCTCATGGCTGCATGTAAAACAATGCTGCAGTTACAAGTGTTTGTTTTATCATGCACCAAAAATTGAGTCTGAGCTCGCTTTCAGCATGTTAAAAAAATGATTTGTGCATATGCAATCAAAAACTTGCCATGCTTTCATATTAAAAATTCAGCTTGTCATGTGTTAGTTGACCTCTCTATAGCCATTATAGTCTATGCATGCTTATTAGATTTGTAAACACTAAATAATTCATGGTGGATATAAGCAAACAAGTCAGGTCTGTTCTAGCAGCTCACAAATTGCCATCACAAATTAATTAAGTACAGGTCAACATCAGACTCAGAGCTATTCAACAACTAGGTATTATACTCAGAATGATCAGGCTCAAATAAATCGTGTTTGAATGAGCAAATAGCAGACAAAAAGATGAAAGATGGTCTAACAATGTAACAGGATAGAAAGAGAGCAGGATTTTCATGCATGTTGAATAAATACGCACATGTAACACAAGTCAAACCATATACTGTAAAAAACACTGCAAGTAAAAAAATGTCCCTAAAAAGTTTGCAATGAAACAGGTGCAGCTATTTGTGATTATTTTTTTTTACTATGAACTATATAGAAAAGTGAAATATGAAAAATTCAAAAAGTAAAAAAAAAGTCTGTAACCCTACAATTTGTAATAACAAATAAAAAAAATTAAATCAAAGTTAAAAATACAATGCAAAACAATAAATAAAAAACTATAAATAAATAAATAAAAATAATTAATTATTAATTACTCAATTAATTAAAGACTAAAATAAATAAATGAATTAAAATGAATTAAAATGAATGAATGAATGGAT
Source organism: Garra rufa (assembly GCF_049309525.1). Classification (NCBI taxonomy): domain Eukaryota; kingdom Metazoa; phylum Chordata; class Actinopteri; order Cypriniformes; family Cyprinidae; genus Garra; species Garra rufa. The sequence continues at coordinate 9,227,292 of NC_133381.1, forward strand.
TTATAAATAAAATAATAAATTAATAAATAAGTAAAGGAATGAATGAATAAATAAATAAATAAATAAAGATTTTTTTTATAAATGAATATAGACAAGACTAAATGTGTAACTCTACAACTTGTTATAGCAAGTTGTTAAAAATACAATGCAAAACAATAAAAAAATAAATACAAAATGAATGAATTAATTAACTCAAATAAATGAATAAATACATGAATGAATTTCTAAATGAAGGAATAAATAAATAAATAAATAATTTAACACAATAATTAATTAACTTGTAATAGCAAATAAAATAAAATCAAAATTAAAAATACAATGCAAAACAATGAATAAATAAATGGATTAGTGCATTAATAAATTACTAAATTACTCAATAAAAATGAGTAACTCTACAACTTGTAATATAAAAAAATAAAAATTAATTAATTAATTAATTAATAAACAAATACATTAATGAATTTATAAATAAAGAAATAAATGAATGAATAAATATATTAATTAATTAATACAATTAATAAATAAATGGCTAAATAAAAAACATCTCTTTTAATAGCAAATAAAAAATAAATACAATTAAATAAAAAAAAAAAATAGTGCAAAACATTAAATAAATAAATAAATGGATCAGTGCATTAATTAATAAATAAATGACTAAATAAAAATGTCCGTGTAACTCTACAACTTGTAATATAAAATTAAATAAAAAATAAAAACAAAATTAAATTAAAGTTAAACCAAGCTAAAACAATAAATAAACAAATAAATGAATAATTCAAAAATTAATTAAAGTAAAAAATAAATAAATACAGGAAAGAAAGAATGAATGAATGAATAAATAAATGACTAAATGGCTAAATATGCACAGAAATAAATGAATGATGGAAACAATACATTAATTATTGAACGAACAAACAAACAGGAGTAAGTGAATGTCTAAATAAATGGCCAAATCGCTAAATGACTAACTGACCAAGTAACAAATAAACAAACAAACAAATTACATGCAAATCTGACAAATGCAATACTAGCTCAAAGCCATATAGCAATTATCAATTTCTACAGAGGCTATAATCATTTGGTTGGATACAAATGCCTTTTTCCCCCTTTGATTCGCCCAGATTCTATTCATGTCGCACGTTCAAAACCTGCATATGTTCATCTTGGAAAATGAGCTGTGACTGTGGTCCACATTTTTTTTTTCTACCTAGTAACAGGTAAACGTGGCATGAATAAATGAAATGAAGCAGATCTGGCCTTTCCAGCCCCCGACAGTCAGACAGATGGATTGCGTTGCTCGGCAACAGCCATCAAAAGCCTGCATCACCTCCGCCACCTCTCTGACTCGCGCTCCATCAAAGGAATATTCCGCTGACTTATCCACTGCCTTTCCCTGCGTCCTATACATGCTCCCTCATGAATGAACACTAATGCATAAACATTTGTAAAAGGAATGCAAGTGTATTAAAACACTGAAATCGCAAATGTCTACAAATATATTTGATAAAGTTTCAAGCTTCTTCCAACTGGTGTTATAACCTTGCTTCTAGCATCACATGTTTTAGCCTCATCTTTCTGATGGAGCTTTGAACTCACTCTCAGCATCTGAACTCTATAGTGAAGGTCACCCTCTGTATATGTGTGTGATCTATCATATCAGCCATACTCTTGCATCTGTGCAGTGGTGATATATCACCCGCTGTTCACAGAACTACACTAATATAACAATGATCGATGCTCAAAAATAGTTTGCTTTCAGATTCACTACATAAGCAAACAGTAATCAATAGGCCGCTTCACAAGGACAAAACTGACGGTATTGGGTTTTATCGGCATTTAGGATAAATGTGATTGAAAACATGTTATTCCTTGAGCACTTTACTCCATAGAGTCTCTATTCGAATTCTAATGGAGCACCTGTATAACGCTCCTGGAGAATCTGATGACATTTCTCAAAATGACAAGGACAAATTTGATTTGCTGGTGTAGTGAACAACGGTCGAAATGGCATTCCAAGGATCAGTTTATGGCAGGCCCCCTTCCCTATCTGCCAGGGTGGAGGGAGATGTGCCACACTGTGATTGGATCTTGGTTGAGGAACATAAACAAATGTTCAGAAACATCAGATAAGATGCCAAGACAACTACCAGACACCTCTAACAGAACAGGAAGAGAGACCTTCTGCAACCACGACCACCTAAGAGAGGACTTCTCATTGGACTACGGATTGACCCTCTCCAATCCTAAGGTTTGGGAATGACTGCCATAAAAATTCCTTGGAACTCTGGATGCAACAGCAGTGGCCGAAACAAAGAAGGCCACAAAGATCCATCCAAATCCATTCATACATATGTTTGGAGACCTTAAATTGATGTAAACTGCAACAGATTCACTTCACCCTTTGATAAAGTACAGTGTATGTTGATGGCCATTGACTGTTAACCTAACAGTTCACAGAAGCAGGCGTATTAACATATTGTGATATGAATAAGTGATTGTTTAACAGTTTTCTATCATGTTTGGACTCTTTTTGCTCCTCATAATGTGGGTAACAATTTGAAAGAGGTTTGGTAAAGAAATGTTGCATTGGGTAAATTGTAAAAGACACTGTCTAACTTTGTACTCTACTATATGCAAATGAGTTCCACACTAGGGCGGGTAACACCATGGCCACCTCAGACACAAGTGGCCAATCACATTCCTGGAATGGAGAGGCGCTAGATTCCAATCTCCTCCTCATCAGAAAGAGATAAATGTAGCCTCCAAAAAGACACTCCTTGTACTGCGTCTAAGTCCCGTAAGGGAAGAGACATTAACAGCTACACCGTTCTGAGTCTGAACCCCGCAAGGTTAAGACATTAGCAGATACAAGGTCCTGAGTTTCTGGCCTGACGAGGGAAGAGACTTCAAGACAGCTAAGGATCCACTCAGCTCTTGAGTAAACCTTCTATACTGAATTCGGCTGCCCTTCAGTTGCAAAGGACCCAGCAGTGACGGACCCCGTCTGACTCCTGCCACTCCGAAAGCAGCGCAGCCCAGTCCGCAAAGGACCTCCACATTGGCAGACACTGCCTTGAACACACGGATCCTCAACGACGCAGCCCTGCTGCAAAGGACCCTGTGAGAATCCATCTGACCCAGCTGCCCGGTCCACGCCCTAAGGACCCTCTTTGGCACAACAGAAGTCAAGCATCCTCCAGGTCAGCGCCTCGACGGCTACCGGAACGCAACTCTGTGCCCTCCCCACTATATGCAAACCGCATCACCAGTGGAAGACGTCTCTGCCGCCGGACTGATCACCCGACCAAGTGGAACGTAACTTTAAACTTACCAAACCTCTTTCCTAAAGACCTTGGCTTAGTTTATACCTGCAGCCTATGTTTTCTAACCTGTTTAGATAACATTTACTTGTGGTCAGCATTACAAATGATAGCTATATTGTTTGTTCCAAGATAAATACGCAGTTATTTATCATTAAACCTACCAGAGCCATTAAGTGGGTTTCCCATAGACAACATTACCATAGAAATCTCTTTTATTGCTACTTTCAGCTCAACAGCATTGCATTCTGCCATTCTGCGTTCATTCCATTTTGTTAGTTTCTACACTTTATTTGGTATCTTCTTTCACATTTAGTTGCCTATTATCTATTAGCAGTGTGTATTCATTTATTGGTTTATCACTAGTGTTGTATTTACTCTTGCATATCTATTGTTAATAAATTTCATTAATTTTATTACAATTGTGTTTTCATTGTGTTGATGATTCAAGGCTCTACTAGCTAGCTAAACCACCAAACTTTCAGATAAATCAGTTTACCAACTCCCTCCAGGGTGCAAATCTCAATTTATTGACCTATTGCCAAATTAACAGTCTTTGACTGATACACTGAACCCAGCGAGGTGGGAATTGGTCATCTGATAGACTCACAAACGCACCTTGAGTGACGTGTGACCCAAAATCACAGCGTCATTGGTGACGTGAGCCCCGTTTACTACACTGGCTTTACAAAATTATAATACATATTAAGATTATATATTATTATAAAATATTTGTATATTTAGATCAACTTCACATTATTCTACTGCTTTCCCCCTCCTAAATCTATGGATGCCTGTTTCCACCACTGAATAAAACTAAAAAAAAAAGGTTATTGCGACTTTTTATCTCAAAATTGTGATATATAAACTTGCAATTCTAAGTTATAAAGTTAGAATTGCAAGATATAAACTCACAATTCTGACTTTTCTCACAAACGTGAGTTTCTGTCTCGCAATTCTCACTTTTTTCCACACAATTCAGACTTTTTTTCTCAGAGTTTTGATATAACATTCCAGTTGCTCACAATTCTGACTTTTTTTTCGCAAATGAGTTTCTACCTCACAATTTCTCACAACTGTAAGATTATATCTCTTTTTTTTTCCACACAGTTCTGACTTTTTTTTTTAAGAATTGTGAGATATAAACTTGCAATTGCAAGTTATAAAGTCAGAATTTGCAAGACATAAACTCACAATTCTGACGTTTTCGCTAATGTCTCTATATTGCAATTTTTTCACACAATTATGACTTTTTCCCTTATAACTGTGATCACCATTCAAACTTTTTTTCCTTGAGATTGAAAGTTTCTATCTCACAATTCTGATTTTTTTTCCACACAATTCTGACTTTTTTCTCAGAATTTTGATATAACATTCCAGTTGCTCACAATTCGGACTTTTTTCGCTAATGTGAGTTTCTATCACAATTTCTCACAACTGCAAGATTGTATCTCACAAATCTGACTTTTTTTCCACACAATTCTGACTTTTTTCTCAGAATTGTAAGATAAACTTGCAATTGCGAGTTATAAAGTCAGAATTTGCAAGACATAAACTCACAACTCTGACATTTTGTGAGTTTCTGTCTCGCAATTCCAACATTTTTTCCACGCATTCTGACTTTTTTCTTTAGAAATGTGATCAAAATCAGAATTGCAAGATATAAACTCACAATTCTGAATTTTTTCTCAGAATTGTGAGTATATATCTTACAATTCTGATTTAATAACCCACAATTGCGTGTTAAAAAGTCAGAATTGCAAAGATATAAACTCTGAATTCTGAGAAAAAAAGTCAGAATTGTAAGTTTATATCACGCAATTCTGAGAAAAAAATCTGAACTGCGAGTTTGTATCTCACAATTCTGACTTCATTTCTCAGAATTGAAGTTTGTAATTCATAATTCTGAGAAAAAAGTCAGAATTTTTTCTCAAAATTGTGACTTTTATCTTGCAATTCTGACTTTATAACTTGCAGTTGCAAGTTTATATCATGCAATTCTGAGGAAAAAGTTGGATTTGCGAGTTTAAATATCACAATTCTGATCGCAATTCTGAGAAAATAAAAGTCAGAATTGTGAGATAAAATGTCACAATAACTTTTTTTAAATTCAGTGTCAGAAATGGGCTTCCACAAAAATCAGCACAGAAAATCCCCCCCAAAAAATTTGGTTATAACATTAAGGGAGAAGCAAACTTTTGCAGTTTCTGTACTGATTTGGGGGGAAAAAAGAAGCTTACTTGCTGAGGTTTTTGAAAGTGTTCTGCTCAGCAAGAATGGATTTATTTACAGTAAAAACAGTAATATAGTATAAAACAGTAATAAGATATAAACTAAAATATTATTACAATTTAGCATAACTGTTTAGGAGTCCAGGAGAGAAAACACACGCAATAATAAATGCAGTCTCTCCACTATTGAGCAAAAAAAAAAAACACACAGCACAGACGAGACTGAAATCCTGGATTAAAACATATAGACTGAGTCAAATGTCATGACAGCAATTAATCAAGCAGTTAATTTCCAAATAAGGATTCAAATAAGGGCTTCCACAAAAATCAGCACAGAAAATAAATAAATAAATTGGTTATAACATTAAGGGAGAGGCAAACTTTTGCAGTTTCTGTACTGATTTGGGGGGGGGGGGGATGAATGTGTGATGAATCCACTTGTCATTTAGTTGACTCTTTCCTAAATAGCAATTCTAAGCAGACTAAATTTGTAAACCTCAAACAACACCCAAACAACAGACTTCAACAGTTTTCTCAAATGACTGCTTCCAACCACACAGACTGCTTTGGAAAAAGTGCCATAAACTTTACACCTCTCTGTGCTGATCTATTCATCGACTTTGACCTTTACGTTCAGCCCCAGGAGAAAAAACACACACAATAATAAATGCAGTCTATCCACTATTGAGCCAAAAAACACACAGCACAGACGAGACTGAAATCCTGGATTAAAACATATAGACGGAGTCAAATGTCACGACAGCAATTAATCAAGCAGTTAATTTCCATCTAATCATTAACAGTCAAATAAGGATTCTGACAAGTACTTTTCAAAGCGGATTAGAAGGATCGATTTTATTGGCTGTTTGTTGCTTTGCAAGAATGATTTTTGTTTTCTTTCATGCATGTAAAGTAACTAGCCTGTCTGATCAATATTAATGTCTTTCTGTTTTTTTAAACAGTGCATGCTTATGCGAAACAGGCCTTACAGAGTTAAAAAACGTGAACGATTTTACTCCAGTTCATGAAAAGCCATTAAAACACCTAATGACACTGAATAAAATAACTCTTCTTTGACTCTTAAAAAATCGGTACAATCACCTGAACCGTATTTCTTCGGAAGTTATGTTTGGCATCAACGGAGCCATTTTACCGAGCCAAATGACAGTGTGTTTCTAATGGCGTATTTGTGTTTTTCATTCTCATCAGAAAGTCCCTCTGAGGGCCGTCAGGAGCGGCCAAAAATAAGAAGGTTTGAAGAGGAAAACATCTTTATGTTTGGGTAAAATCACACACACAGTGAACGGGATGGCTCCCTGTTGAGTGTGGATAATGACGGAGGTCTGCTTTTCCATTCTGCTCGATAATGACCACATTTATCACAGAGGACAAACTTTGAAAATGGTCCATCCGAGTGATCCTTTGAGTTTTGCAATGCACAGACACACTCACACACACACACACACACACACACACACACACACACACACACACACACACACACACACACACACACACACACACACACACACACACACACACACACACACACACACACACACTAAATGCATGATTTCTTTCTGCTATAACTCGCTTATAAACATAGAAATAGGAATATTATAGGACAAGGCATTATATATGAACAATTTTAATTGTACTGGTTTAATGCTGGTCTAGATTACAGACAAAAAAAGCTACACTGAAAACAAAGCTATTGTGAAACCATTTTCATTCAGAAATTGCAAATAAATTTCACAAATGATTACAAAGAAACAGCCCAGATAAGAGTCTTACATTCATTCTTCCCCAGATGAATCTCATCTCGCTCCTATTCACTATTACAAGCATGTTTCCAATATAAATCACATTATTTTGAGTGACACAATGATGAAAAACAGGATTTTTCTTGTTAGAAGGTAGCAAGTGTTGCGCTAAATTACAGCACATACTGTATATCTTAAATGCTTAAAATGAGTAGGATGTTTTTCTTAAAGAACTTAATACTTAAGGCTGAAATTTTTTAGAAAATTTTGAGTTTATATCTCAAAATTGTGACTTTAACTTAAAGGAGTAGTTCACTTTCAGAACAAAAATTTACAGATAATGTACTCACCCCCCTTGTCATCCAAGTTCATGTTTTTCTTTCTTCAGTCATAAGGAAATGATGTTTTTTGAGGAAAACATTTCAGGATTTCTCTCCATATAACGGACTTCTATGGTGCCCCTGAGTTTGAACTTCCAAAATGCAGCTTCAAATTGCTCTAAACGATCCCAGCTGAGGAAAAAAGGGTCTTATCTAGTGAAACGATCGGTTATTTTCTAAAAAAAATAAAAATAAAAATAGACAATTTATATACTTTTTAACCTCAAATGCTCATCTTGTTTAGCTCTGTGTGTACCTTGTGTAGAGATTAAAAGGTATATAAATTGTAATTGTTTTTAGAAAATAACCAATCGTTTCGCTAGATAAGACCCTTCTTCTTCAGCCGGGATCATTTAGAGCCATTTGAAGCTGCATTTAAACTGCATTTTGGAAGTTCAAACTCAGGGGCACCATAGAAGTCCATTATATGGAGAGAAATCCTGAAATGTTTTCCTCAAAAAACAATTTCTTCATGACTGAAGAAAGAAAGACATGAACATCTTGGATGACAAGGGGGTGAGTACATTATCTGTACATTTTTGTTCTGAAAGTGAACTACTCCTTTAACATGCAACTGTGAGTTATTAAGTCAGAATTGCGGGATCGTGAGATATAAACGTGCAATTCTGAGAACATATCTTTTTTCCCATCAAAATTGGACTTTATAACTCGCAATTGCAAGTTTATATCTCACAATTCAAAAAAAGGGAAAAAAGTCAGAATTGTAAGTTTTTATCTTACAATTTATTATTAAAAAAAGGTCATCAGAAGTGTGAAAAATAAAGTCAGAATTGTGACTTTATATTTTGCAATTCTCTTAATTTTGCAATTGAGAGTTTATATCACGCAATTCTGAGAAAAAAGTCAGAATTGCGAGAAATAGTCAAAACTGTAAGATACAAACTTGCAATTATGAGAAAAAAGTCAGAATTGCGAGTTTTATTTATTCTGATTTTATTTCTCGCAATTGTTGATATCACACAATGACTTTATATTTTACCATTCTCTTTATAACTTGCAATTGCGAGTTTATATCTCGCAATTCTGAGAAAAAGACAGAATTCCGAGAAATAAAGTCAGAATTGCAACAAGCAACAGCAAGAAAAGGTCAGAATTGCTAATTTTTTATCTCTCAGTTCTGACTTTATTTCTTGCAATTGAGAGTTTATATTATGCAATTCTGAGAAAAAAGTCAGAATTGTGAGAAAAAAAGTCAGAATTGCGAGAAATAAAGTCAGAATTACGACACAAACTCAAAATTGCAACTAGCAACAGCGAGAAAAGGTCAGAATTGTTTTTACATTCAAAGTTTTTACCTCACAATTCTGACTTTATTTCTCACAATTGTTTATATCACGCAATTCTAAGAAAAAGGTCAGAATTGCGAGAAAAAAAGTCAGAATTGTGAGAAATAAAGTCAAAATTGTGACTTTATATCTTGCAACTCTCTTTATAACTCGCAATTGAGTTTATATCTCACAATTCTGAGAAGAAAAGGCAAAATTGTGACTTTATATCTTGCAATTCTATTATTTCTCAGAATTGTAACTTTATTTCTCAGAATTGCAAGTTTATATCTCACAATTTTGACTTTATTTCTCACAATTGAGACTTTGTATCTTGCAATTCTGACTTTATAACTCGCAATTCTGAGTTTGTATTGCAATTTTGAGAAAAGTCCAAATTGCGTGAAAAAAGTCAGAATTACGAGATACAAACTCAAAATTGCAACTAACAAAAGTGAGAAAAGGTCCGAATTTTAAGTTTTCACCTCACAATTCTGACTTTATTTATCACAATTGTTTATATCACGCAATTTTAAGAAAAAGGTCAGAATTGCAAGAAAAAAAGTCAGAATTGTGACTTTATATCTTACAACTCTCTTTATATCTCACAATTTTGAGAAAAAAGTCAAAAATGCGAGAAATACAAGAAATAAATAATAATTCTAACAATTCTGACTTCATATCTTGCAGCTGTGAATTTATATCACGCATTTCTGAGAAAAAGGCCAGAATTGCAGGAAATAAAGTCAGAATTACGAAATACAAACTCGCAATTCTCACAATTCTGACTTTATTTCTTGCAATTGTGAAGTTATATCATGCAATTCTGAGAAAAAAAAGTCACAATTGTGACTTTGTATCTTGCAATTCTATTATTCCTCAGAATTTTAACTTTATTTCTTAGAATTGCAAGTTTACATCTCACAATTCAGATTTTTTTTCTTGTAATTGAGACTTTGTATCTCGCAATTCTGACTTTATAACTCGCAATTGACACTTTGAAAAAAATTTCAAGAACATATACTGTAAGAAGGAGGAACAGGACACAAACAGCTCCTGACGACATGCACCCTCTCCACCAGATAACTGGAAAATTGTTTTCACCTGTGAGGTCAAGAAGTAATGTAAAGGGGAAAATCTATTACACAACACTTCATATACGGCCCTCAACATAACAGGGAGAGGCCTCAAAATGCACAGGACGCATGATGAGGAAAAAATAACACTAAACATGACCTGAATACTAACTAAAAAATACACAAATCATCATATGTGATCCTGGACCACAAAGTAGCACGGGTATATTGACTTTTTTTTTTGACTCCTTTGACTTCTGATTCTCAGAATTGCGTCTATTTTTCGCAATTGCAAGTTTGTCTCGCAATGTTGACTTTATAACTCGCAATTGCGAGTTTGTAATGCAATTTTGAGAAAAAAGTCGGAATTGTGAGATAAAAGGTCTCAATTACCTTTTTTTATTTTATATTCAGTGACAGAAACAGGCTTCAGTAGTTTTCAGTATTGATCATAATAATAATAATAAATGCTTACTAATTTCTGTCGGTGGTATTATTTAAATACTAATATCATTAATGTTTCTAGAAATATATTCAAACTCAATTCAAAGACCAAATTCTTCAGTTTTCACAACACAAAACGGTAAAAATGACAATAACGAAACCTTGACTAACATCATAAGGGACTCCTCACATGTTTTCCCTCAATATTTTCTATTTATTGCCAATAGCACCGTGTTTGAATAGCAATTGTGAGACATTGAAAGAGTGCACTGTGGCCATTTACACAATATTACCTCTCATAATTCATACATAAAGCCTTGATAGGTTGAGGAGTGATACTGCACAATGGAGCTAGTGACTTTGTAAGCTGGTGAAGGACAGAGAGAGACAGAGAGAGAGAGAGAGAGAGAGAGAGAGAGAGAGAGAGAGAGAGGCAGAAACCCTTATTTCTGCTTGATGAAGCACACATACACCAGCTGCACAGAAAAGAAGCACCTCTTCCTCATACAGTGTGAAATTAAGCAAATAAGCAGAGAAGGCCCATGTCTGTCATGGATAAGTGTGTGTCTCAGTGTTAAGTGGGGGAAAAAGAGGCACATTTTGAATCAAAGCTGAATGCACAGAACATGTTAATGCTGTGTGACGTATAATATCTGCTGTATGTCTCTTTAGACATATTTAGTCTGGTGGGGCAATGTGAATAGTGATTTCGGGAGAGATGCTGGCTTTCAGCTCTTCAGCTTACACTTAAACACATCTGATGTGTATTTAAAGGCAGATGAAAGTGATTTTACCAGAGTATCAATATCAGCACTTGATATGTGGAACTGAAACAGGCTGTTTATGAAAGAAATATAACATTTCTCCTTTCATATTCCACAGAAAATATAAAGCCATATACGTTTGGAATGACATGAGAGTGAGCAAATAATCATAACATTTTAATTTTAGGCTGAACTATCTGTTCAAATCTACATTGAGTTACAAGATGGGACTGCTTTCCGATAACTGGCTCTGAGTTGGATGAAAAAATATTCAAGAATGTATACTGTAAGGAGGAGGAACAGGACACAAACAGCTCCTGAGGACATGCACCCTCTCCACCAGATAACTGGAAAATTGTTTTCACCTGTGAGGTCAAGAAGTAATGTAAAGGGGAAAATCTATTACACAATAACTCCACATACGGCCCTCCAAAAAAACCTAGCGAGACTTCAAAGTGCTCAAGACGTATTATGAGAGAAAATAACACTAAACATGACCTGAATACTAAAGTAAATACTATACTAAAGACTAAATACTTTGTGTAAAAAAAATACACAAATCATCTATTGGCAATACATTAACATGATTAGACCAAACCCATATGTGACCTTGGACCACTTTTTATGACTATTTTTAGAATTGCAAGTTTGTCACTCAATTTGGACTTTATAACTCGCAATTGTGAGTTTATATCAAGCAATTCTGATTTTTTTCCTAAAACTTGCAACTTTTTTTTTTTTTTTAGAATTGCAACTATTTCTTTGTTTTGCAATTTTGACTTTATAACTTGCAACTATGAGTTTATATCTCACAATTCTGACTTTTTTATCTCAAAATTGCGACTTTATATCTCAGAATTGCAACTATTTCTCAGAAGTGCAAGTTTGTCGCTCAATTTTGACTATTACTTGCAACGTGAGTTTATATCACGCAATTCTGAGAAAAAAAGTCAGAATTCTCAGTTCATATCTCGCAATTCTGACTTTTTTTCTCAAAATTGCGACTTTATGTCTTAGAATTGCAACTATTTTTGAGATTTGCAAGTTTGTCTCGCAATTTAGACTTTATAACTTGCAACTGAGAGTTTATATCACGCAATTCAAAGAAAAAAAGTCACAATTCTCTGTTTATATCTCACAAATATGACTTTATTTCTCAGAATTGCAAGTTTATCGCTCAATTTTGACTTTATAACTCGCAATTGTGAATTCTTATTTTTTCCCCAAAAATTGCTACTTTATTTCTTTAAATTGCAACTATTTCTCAGAATTGCAAGTTTGTCTCACAATTTGACTTTATAACTTGCAACTGAGAGTTTATATCACGCAATTCTGTGAAAAAAAGTCAGAATTCTCAGTTTATATCTCTTAAATCGGACTATTTTCTCAAAATTATGACTTTATTTTCTTAGAATTGCACCCATTTCTCAGAATTGCACTCATTTGCTCAGTTTTGACTTTATAACTCACAACTGTAAGTTTATATTAAGCAATTCAGATTTTTTTTCTCAAGATTGCGACTTTATTTCTCAGAGTTGCGACTATTTCTCAGAAGTGCAAGTTTGTCGCTCAATTTTGACTTTATAACTCACAATTGTGAGTTTATATCACACAATTCTGTTTTTTTTTTCCCTAAAAATTGCAACTATTTCTCAGAATTTAAATTTCTCACAATTTGGACTTTATAACTTGCAACTGTGAATTTGTATCACGCAATTTTGAGAAAAAAAGTCCAAATTCTCAGTTTATATCTTGCAATTCTGACATTTTTTCTTAAAATTGCGACTTTATTTTCTTAGAATTGCAACCATTTCTCAGAAGTGCAAGTTTGTTGCTCAATTTTGACTTTATAACTCGCAATTGTAAGTTTATATAACGCAATTCTGATTTTTTTTTTTCAAAAATTGCTACTTTATTTCTTTAAATTGCAACTATTTCACAGAACTTGCAATCGTCAGTTATATCATGCAATTCTGAGAAAAAAAGCCCAAATTTATATATCGCAATTCTGACTTTTTTTTCCTCAAAATTGCGACTTTATGTCTTAGAATTGCAATCATTTCTCAGAATTGCAAGTCTGTCGCTCAATTTTGACTTTATATTGTAAGTTTATATCACGCAATTCAGATTTTTAATCAAAATTGTGACTTTAGTTCTCAGAATTGTGACAAATTTTTCAGAACTGCAAGTTTGTCTCGCAATTTTGACGTTTTATCTTGCAAATGTGAGTTTATATTAGGCAATTCATTTTTTATTTTCTCAAAATTGCGACTTTATTTCTTAGAGTTGCGACTATTTCTCAGAATTTAAAGTTTGTCGATCAATTTTGACTTTATAACTTGCAACTGTAAATCTGAATTCTCAGTTTTTCTATCTCGCAAATCTGATTTTCTCAAAATTACGATATTATTTCTCAAATTTGCAACCATTTATCAGAAGTGCGATAATATAAACTGAGTGTATATCACAGTTTGGTTTTATAACTCGCAATTGTAAGTATATATCATGCAATTTTTTCAAAATTGTGACTATTTCTCAGAATTGCAAGTTTGTCTCGAAATTTATATCATGCAATTCTGCCATTTTCTCTCAAAATTGCGACTTTTTTTCCAGAATTGCAACGATTTTTCAGAATTGCAAGTTTGTCTTGCAATGTTGACTTTATAACTCGCAATTGTGAGTTTATGTCACGCAATTCGACCATTTTTCCTTATAATTGTGACTACACTTCTTAGAATCGTGACTATTTCTCAGAATTGCATTATTGCAAACAATCTCTTTAAAGAAGGTATCTCACTACTGAAAATGTGATCACAGCAAACATTATGTTAAGCCCTGTAACAGGATTACATCCTGTGAGCACCAGTCAATCTAAACAAGCAACATGCCTACAGGAACAGGACACACTCTGTTGTACAAGGACGACATCCACTCAAGTTTAGCCCGAGGCTGGGTTTACTCTCTGTTTTCTATCCAGTCGGCCCAACATTTGATGGCGGTGAGTACAGTGTGACGGTGACTCTGGACTCATAGCTGAGGGGGCTTTGCTATCACCACAGCACAAGCAATCTCTGGAAGATCTAACAGGGATGAAATTCCATCAGAGAGAGAAGTGTGGGCTGCTTCCCAAGCTAAGAATGTCCTCTCCAGCGGTTATTGATTCATAGAGCTGCAGTAAGCTCTGGATATTAATGTTGACCCCTGGAGCAGTGAGGTCACAACAGCCACTTTAGAATTCAAGAGTTGAATCCAGCCAGTTACGACAGGAAGACTTCACTGAACAGAGGTCCACAGGATCCATGTATGAATCTATTCATGTATGTGTATGTATTTGAAAGTATGTATATGTTTATAGAAGTGGTGAAAGTGAGGTTAGTAAGAAAGAAATGAATACTTTCGGAAAGGATGCATTAAGTTAATCAAAAGTGATAGTAAAGACATTTATGATGCTACAAAAGATCATGAAAAGAATCCGCCACTGAATAAAAATGTTATTGAGACTTTTCATTTCACAATTCTGTCTTTTTTACTCAGAACTGTGAGATATAAACTCGCAATTGCAAGATTAAAGTTAAATTTTGAGGGGAAAAATACTGATATTTTCTTAGAATTGCGACTTTTTCTCAGAATTGCAAGTTTGTCTTGAAGTTTTGACTTCATAACTTGCAAATGTGAATTTATATCATACAATTCAGATTTTTTTTTCTAAAAATTGCGACTTTATTTCTTAGAATTGCAACTATTTCTCACAATTGCAAGTTTGTCTCACAATTTTGACTTTATAACTTGCAACTGTGAGGTTACGTCATGAAATATTGACATTTTTTCACAAAATTGAGATTTTATTTCTCAAAATTTTGACTATTTCTCACAATTGCACGTTTGTCTCTGAATTTTGACTTTATAACTCGCAATCGTAAGTTTATATCACACAATTCTGACATTTTTTTACAAACTTGTGACTTCATTTCTCAGAACTGCGACTATTTCTCACAGTTGCACATTTGTCTTTCAATTTTGACTTTATAACTCGCAAGTGTGAGTTTATATCACGCAATTCTGACATTTTTTCAGAAAATTGCGACTTTATTTCTCAAAATTTTGACTATTTCTCACAATTGCACGTTTGTCTCTCAAATTTGACTTTATAACTCGCAATTGTAAGTTTATATCACACAATTCTGACATATTTTTACAAAATTGTGACTTTATTTCTCAAAATTGCGACTATTTCTCACAGTTGCACATTTGTCTTTCAATTTTGACTTTATAACTCGCAAGTGTGAGTTTATATCACGCAATTCTGACATTTTTTCACAAAATTGAGATTTTATTTCTCAAAATTGCGACTATTTCTCACAATTGCACGTTTGTCTCTCAATTTTGACTTTATAACTCGCAACTGTAAGTTTATATCACACAATTCTGACATATTTTTACAAAATTGTGACTTCATTTCTCAAAATTGCGACTATTTCTCACAGTTGCACGTTTGTCTTTCAATTTTGACTTTATAACTCGCAAGTGTGAGTTTATATCACGCAATTCTGACATTTTTTCAGAAAATTGCGACTTTATTTCTCAGAATGGCGACTATTTTTCAGAATTGCAAGTTTGTCTCGCAATTTTGACATCATAACTTGTTTATATCACGCATTTCTGAAAAAAAAGTCAGAATTCTGAGTTTATATCTCGCAGTTTTGACTTTATAACTTGGAATTGCAAGTTCATATCTCACAATTCTGATTATTTTTCTTAATTTCTTAAAATTGCAAGTTTGTCGCTCAATTTTTGACCTTATGATTGATAATAATAATACGATATTGACATAATTTTTCAGAATTGCAAGCTAAAAAGTCACAATTACCTTTTTTTAAATCAGTGGCGGGAACAGACTTCCAAACATTACTTATATGACTAGAGTCATAAAATACTACACAGTTCTACTAAGTTCAGATCCATAAAAATTTATTATTTTTAACGACTAAAAGAAACATCTTCATTTTCAAAAGAAGTATACATTTGTTTTGTGCAATCTTTTATTTACTCACGGAAAAAGATGGGTGTCTGTCTGTGGAGTCTCTCACACTGTATTATTCCATATATCTGGTGCATTACAGTGAATCTCTGGCACCGCTGTCACACAGCAGCACTGAATAGAAACCACTTCATTGTCAATGCTGTCAGTGAAGGGATCGTACACAAGTGTGACAGAAAACAAGCATGGCACGAGAGAAGATGCTGACATTAATTGCGCCAGTACGTGCAGGAAGAAACATGTTTCAATTTCCATACT
Organism: Garra rufa; assembly: GCF_049309525.1. Lineage (NCBI taxonomy): Eukaryota > Metazoa > Chordata > Actinopteri > Cypriniformes > Cyprinidae > Garra > Garra rufa. Next base: position 9,243,852 of record NC_133381.1, read on the forward strand.
GTCATACATATAGTGCGCAGACAATCTTTTTTGGTAAAGCACCAAATCAACAGCTTGTCTAAGTGAAAGAAATTAGTATTTCAGGGAGTAGTGGAAAGGGAAAAGAGAAAAAGAGAGTTCCACAGTCTTACCATGTCCACTTCTGACCAAATAATTCACAACTTTTTCTTCATTCCATCCCCTGCCTACCTTATCGCTCAAAAAAATGCTGCCATGCTGTCAGGACCAAATAATAATCAGTCCCGCTTGGCCCTCATTACTAGGTCAACACAGAATCTGCTCATGAGCTCACTGTAATTTCTACACATCACAATTCCACCCCTTAAACCTTGCATTTATTAATATTTCAGGCAATTTGATAACACTTTCAGGTATCAGTAAGAGCATGGTATGTTCAGCTCAACACATTTTAAAAACCATTTAGCAGAATTCTGTAGATTTTCGTCCAAAACCAGAGCGAAATGTCTCTACAGTAGACAGATTCAGTTTGGGTTTGCTCTCTAAATGAAGATTCGCTCACATGTCTTGCTCAGCTCCAGTTCAGGAGGACGATTGGCTTAGTTAGCAATATGTAAAGCAAAAACTGAATTTCCATAGCTCTATGGAATTCAGGTCTTTATGAAGAAGTGGGTGAATGGTACAGACCATATAAAACTGGGGATCACGTCCTCCTGTGATTTTAGCAATGAGAGCCACAGTGTGAATAATTGATGCAAAGCTTTTTTTTAAAAAAGAAAAGCATTATGGGACAGGAAGAACAATGGGTATTGGAAAAGAAAAAGACTGAAAATAGTACTAATAGCATACAATACAATAATAAAATATATTAAAAAATAAAATATAAAGCATAATATAATATATAAGAGTGTAAAGCAACCTCTGAACTCTCTTTGAGATTATTAAACTCTCTTTTAAACGCCATATTATCTGAGAACAGAAGCTGAACTCTATAATACACGTGATGAGAGAGAGATATTACTTGCCTTTGATTAGCACTGCCGCTTAAACGAGGCACAAAGGAATGGCCTTAAAATTCAAATTCATCCCCCTTAATGGACCAATTAATGACGATTAACACCTATGAAATAGATCTGTAAAATATTCATGCGTTATACTGAAACGCCCAGGTTCGAAGCTAATAGCAGCTGCAGATAATTTAACCCTCGTTTTTAATGCCCTCTCTTCAAGGACAGGAGTGAGGGAGTGTTGTTATGAATTAAAGGCGGGTGAGAGAGCAGTTTGACGCTGTCCAAAGTAATGTTTAATGATGAGGGAGTGTCTCCATAATCTCTCCTGTTATAATAGACATCGCAGGTTCAGTCTGAACTGATGCATGGTCTCTACTGTAACTACTTTATGTGAGGCTCATTCGAATCAGATATTTAAGCTAGAACTATATGTTTTATTTCATTTTTACTTCACTTTTCATAACAATCCATAACAAAAAAAACTCATTTGTGCATGATAACTTTGCATTGTGTAGAATATCTCATCAAAATGGTGAAATGAGACGTATAAAAACTATTTATGCACTAACAAATATGTTGATATTTATTTCTCAGTCTAGAGCCTGAAGACAGAAACTTTGATGCATTAATTATCTTCTAATTTACTGCACTATGAGACAGGGAGCAAATGAGCAGGCAAGTGAGTCCATCTCCTCCAAAAGGACAAGCCCTGTCCTCTTTTCCCTCTCCAGGAGGCTGTGCAGTGTTATCTGCTGTGGAGATGACAGCACTCACTGCTGATTGGACATGGAGGCAGACCCAGCTCATCACACTCGCATAATAAGAGAGCAGAGTCTGAGACCGACAGTACTAACCCCCCTCATAAACATCATCATTATGTGTAGTCTGTCTGTCACACTGCAGTGCGCAGGATCAGCTCATAATATTATCAGGAGGCCCACCTCAACTTGTTTCTGTACTATTCTGCTTTTTTCATGCCAGGTTGAGAAAAACTAGCCCGGCCAGGCTAATTAAATGTACAATATTCAACATTAGATGTTGAATATTGTGTGTTAAGCAATTACAATTATGTTGTAGATATGTAGATATCAAAAGAATGACAAATAGGACGGACAGACAGAGAGACAGACAGATAGGTAGAACGACGGACAGATGGATAGATAGAGAGATAGACGGACGGACGGACTCACTGACTGACTGACTGACTGACTGACAGACAGATAGACAGATAGACCATCCGTCCGTCCTATTTGACGGACTGACTGACTGACTGACTGACTGACTGACTGACTGACTGACTGACTGACTGACAGACAGATAGACAGATAGACCATCCGTCCGTCCTATTTGACGGACTGACTGACTGACTGACTGACTGACTGACTGACTGACTGACTGACAGACAGACAGACAGATAGACCATCCGTCCGTCCTATTTGACGGACTGACTGACTGACTGACTGACTGACTGACTGACTGACTGACTGACTGACTGACTGACTAACTGACTGACTGACTGACAGACAGACAGACAGACAGACAGACAGACAGACAGATAGACAGACAGATAGACAGATAGATAGAAAGAACGGCAGACAGACAGAACGACAGACGGCGGGACATGCAGACAGACTGATGGACAGAGAGACAGACATACAGACAGACAGATGGACACAAATAGACAGACAGACAGAATGACAGACAGGATGGACAGACAGATAGAAAGAACAGTAGACAGACAGAACAGGACAGACGGCGGAACATACAGACAGATAGGCGGACAGCCAGACAGGATGGACAGACAGATAGATAGGCAGGACATGCAGACAGACAGACAGACAGACAGACAGACAGACATATAGATAGGCAGGACATGCAGACAGATAGGCGGACAGACAGACTAGACGAACAGAAAGATAGAAAGAACCGCAGACAGACAGAATGACAGACGGCGGGACATACAGACAGATAGGTGGAAACAGACAGTCAGACATACAGACAGACACACATACAGTACAGACAGAACGGCAGATAGACAGACAGATAGAATGACAGACGGCTAGATAGACAGACAGATAGAAAGAATGGCAGATAGACAGACAGATAAAACGGCGGACAGACAGACAGATAAAATGGCAGACAGACAGACAGATAGATAGAATGTTAGACAGATAGATGAATAAAAAATAAATAAATACAGGGAACAGATTGGACTAGCATTTATCTGGCATTTATTTATACTCTTAAACTAAAGCTTGCTGTGTGGTACAGATGAACGTAAGAACCACGGGAGGTGAAGAAATGCCAAAACAGTTTATATGTAGTGCAGTCGGAGGTTTAATTTGTCTTCCCTCCCTCTTCTGCCTCCCCTAGTTGAACTGTTCATAAAACACATCGCCTTTGAGACCCCGAGGCACTGCAGTCGAGAGAGAGAGAGAACGAGAGCAGGACAGACTGTGCAAGAAACACAGCCGAGGGGGTCTGAGAGACACAGGAGGGAAAGTGATAAAGAGGGAAGGAGGAAAGCATAACCAAAAGTGTTCCTGTTGCAAAGGGGCAGTAAGAAACTGACACATCGTAGGCTTGACCTTAAATTATAATCACATACACATGCATAAACAAGTTCTACTCTACTAAGCATTTTGATTCACCACAGCAGACAACTTCCAGAAAGCCATTTAGTTTGAGGCTAAGCATTGCACAACATATTAGGACAGACCAATCTAGTTGTATTCAAAGTAATTGATAGAGGAATGTAGTGTGACACATTTTACTATGCTCTTCATGCTTTTCCCCATGCTTTTTTTAAATAAAGGCTTTTCATTTTTAAAGGTGCCATAGAATGGAAAACTGAATTTACCTTGGCATAGTTAAATAACAACAGTTCAGTACATGGACATGACATACCATGAGTCTCAAACACCATCGTTTCCTCCTTCTTATAAAAATCTAGTTTTTGCAAAAGACCACCGAAAAATAGGTCAATTCCAACATAACAGGTCTGTTACGCAACTTCCCCGGGATCGTTAATAGTAACGCCTCCAACATATTAAAAGCGGCTAGAGCTCCTAATTAAATATATATTTTTATCCATGTGCGAGCTATTGAGCTCTGTGAAACAGCCAATCAGAGCAGAGCTCATTAATATTCATGAAGCTTCCAAATAACAGAGCATTTCATTGTAGGGGCAAATCCTAGGGTTGTAAATGGACCTGTAAAACCATTTCTGGAGATTTTTTGCCCTTTCCTATATGCCATATACCTTCTATGTAGATATCAGAGAACAATTTAAAAATATTGTATAAATGCATTCTATGGCACCTTTAATAGAGAAACGTAATGTTTTGAAGCTTTTTTAGCACCATTAAGATTGTTCTCATCTTTTAATGACAATTAAGCATATTTCCCACATTTCCCTTTTACCTTAAAAACACAGTCTAGACAGGATGAATCTCATTAGCATATTACTTTTTAAGATCACCACAAATTTCTGAATTAGTACTACGGATGGACGAATGGAGAGACAGATAGAACAACAGACAGACAGATGGGCAGGCAGATAAACGGACGGACAGACGGACTAATATAACAGCAGATAGACAGACAGACAGAACGACAGATGGACAGATATGCAGACAGATAGGCAGGCAGACAGATGGATGGACAGACAGACAGACAGACAGACAGAGGGACAAATAGGGATGGATGGACGGATGGACGGACAGACAGACAGACAAACGGACAGATGGAGAGACAGATGGACAGGTAGGCAGACAGACAGGTAGGCAGTCAGAGGGACAGCCAGACAGATAAAATGGAAGACAGAGACAGAGATGGAACGACAGTCGGACAGATGGATGCATCAACAGGTAGAATGGCAGACAGACAGACAGACAGACAGACAGACAGACAGACAGACGGATAGGCAGACGGACAGACGGACAGGCAGACAGACGGACGGACGGACGGACGGACAGACAGACAGAGAGAGTGGCTGACAGACAGACAGACTGACAGACAGACGGACAGACAGATGGACAGACAGACAGAACGACAGATGGTGGGACAGACAGACAGACAGACAGACAGACAGACAGACAGTCAGACAGTCAGACAGACAGGCAAACGACAGGTAGGCAGGCAGATGGATGGACAGATGAATGGACAGATAGAATGGCAGACAGACAGAGATAGAATGACAGACGGACGGACAGATAGGCAGGCAGATATGGACGGACGAACGGACGGACAGATAGAAAGGCAGACAGACAGACAGAACAACAGATGGACAGATAGGCAGACAGATGGGCAGACAGACAGAAGGTCAGACAGATGGACAGAAGGCAGGCAGACAGACGGACAGACAGTACTAAAATTATTAAAAAATAATATAATGTAATTTAACTTTAATTTAGTTTTTTATTGTTATTATTATAATTATACATTTTGAGTCCTACAATTATAAATTATGATTTAATAAAAAAATATATATTAAGAATTTTTCATATTTTTAATCTAATTCGATATTATTATTATTATTTCACTGTTGGTGGATTTAAAATATATATAATTTATTTACAAAATTTCTGTATTCGAATAAAAATACAAATTCAAAAGTAAAACATCTGGATGCATAATGGTAATGCAGGAAAAGGGCTTAAGTAACATTAAAAGCAGATGTGTTTTCAAAAATATTTTTTCCCTTATCTTTAAGCATCAAGAATTTTGTCTAGCCATAATAAGTTGATCATCAGACATGTATCCTGTTTTCAAAGATCATATTTTAAAGCTAGCTTGCACATCCTGAAATCAAAAGGGACCACCAAAGTGTCTCGATAACATGCTTTAGATTTGAAAATCACCACGGTAAGACAATGATCACTCAACACCGGCATCACCAGCATTACACATGACTGATGTGTTGCATGTTTCCAGATCTGATTACACATACGGCCTACAGCACAGATGCACCAGCAGTGTAAAAACACTATTGATCAAGATGTCAAAACCACTCCAGTTTAGCTACAATTTTGTTTGCTGCATATCAGTGAAACTGATTCACCAACAGGAAATGTAATCAAATCTCAAAATGAATATCCATTTTTCATACTGCAAATTTTAATTCTAATCGCTAAATTCACTTCTTGTAACAGTTGATGGACTGGAGTTGTGTGTGTTGTTTTTATCAGCTGTTTGGACTCTCATTCTGACGGCACCCATTCACTGCAGAGGATCCATTGGTGAGCAAATGATGTAATGCTACAATTCTCATTCTAAAACTCATCTAAACCTTGAATGGCCAGAGGGTGAGTACATTTCCAGCAACTTTTCACTTTTTTTATTTTTTATTTAAACAAAACAGTGTAGAATTTTAATAGCAGACACTTCTCAGTCATCAAAGGTAAAACCTTAAATGAAAACTGCAGCATGTTCCTACATAAAGTAGAATAGTGATCTAGTTGGACTGCAATGCCAGCTAAATGAAATTAATAACATGCTAAAACTATCTGATCTCCTATCTGATGATATGTTTTATGCATTATACATCACGAGGGGCATCTGCAGTCCTTTGGCACTGCCACAGAACAATCCCTTTGTGTTTCTGGGGTGTTTAGCAATTCAATTCCACGTCCGGGTGAAATTTGAATTAATTAACCATGGACTAAACAAACTGAAGGACGTTTTAAGGTGATCAATGAGGTGAACTAATAAAGGACTTGGAGACGAGACCCAGAGCAAGAGCTAAATGACCCTCTTCACTGCAGCAAAAAAAAAAAAAAAAAAATCAGTGATCCGACCAAAGCCCCTGGGAAAACCAAACGGTGACCGTGTCCTTACTCTTGCATCAGTTTTCTCCTCTAATTTGCTCCCTCTCGGCTCGGCTACATGTGTACCAGCGCATCGCGGCTTAGCGGAAGAGCGAGCCGCCCCTGCATCATTAAAGCAACACAGGCCCACGCCAGGACTAACCTGAATACGCATCTATCGGATCCCTCCGATACCGGTCAGAAGAGTCAATTAATTTCTCAGAGCTGAGAAATAGTGTTGCATTTGTGGTCTCGGTGGGTTTAAAGATGGAGCCCTCATTTCCGGGAACCCTGTTCTCCCTTGGCTTCCTCAGATCTAAAAGTGCTGATGTATGCTAGTGAGAGTTACACATGGATACGGGTGTTAGATTAGATCAATACACACACTAAAGTGGCTTTTTCTCTTGAAGAATGAAGCAAATCAGTCCTGGCCTTCAGCAAATGGTCCCCGTACTGAGACCTGAAGATGAGTAGAGCGCAATAAGATTTTTGCATCCATGTAGTGCATAGAAATTTCAAAAACATTATTCTGGCGGTTTGACTGTTTATTATGGGTTTTCCATGACTGTGCCTTTATATTAATCAGAATGTATGAAACAGTTGCAGAACCACTGCATTTTAATCATATCCTATAACCTTTTTCTTTAACATGGAAGTAAGCCTATAAATGAGACTTCCAGTTCATTATCCGCGAAAGGGGAATAACGAGAAGAATAACAAAGTGCTGTAAACGATAACATTTTTGCACTACAAACCAGTGTGTTCATAATTAAGATAATACATTGAAATAACATGGTAATACACACCAATTTGCAATATCAGGAAGCAAAACAAGCTGTTTTGTATAGCTAAAAATAGCTTGACGCAGATGAGACCATAAGCCAGACCCATAAAATGAACAAATGCATTCTTACGGTACAAAAAAGTTGGATAGCATGAGCAGTTTTTAATTTAAATTAGAATGTATAATTTCAAAAGTTAAAGCAAAAACATATTGTTCTGACCTTAGCTTTATGATATCATGCTACATAAAACATTCAATCGAAACAAAAAATAGCAGACGGAATGAATGAGAATGCAAATTCACTCTTTGACAGCAGGTGGCGCTTATGGAACAGCAGCAATACAGCGTTTTATGGTTACTGAGGTAAACAAAGCAGCACTGCACATTTAAATACTACATTATTATTCTGTTTCAGTTGGAAATACGTCACAATACTGAAATAATATGGAAATAACGAGAAGAATAACAAAGTGCTGTAAACAGTAAAACTGTTTGCACTACAAACCAGTGTGTTCATAATTAAGTTAATACATTGAAATAACATGGAAAAACAAAATGATCTGACCTTAGCTTTATGATATCATGCTACATAAAACATTCAATCGGAAAAAAAAAACTGCAGACGGAAAGAATGAGAATGCAAATTTACTCTCTGACAGCAGGTGGCGTGTATGGAACAGCAGCAATACAGCGTTTCCTCGGTTACCGCAGTAAACAAAGCAGCACTGCGATTTCAATACTACATTAATATTCCGTTTCAATTGGAAATACGTCACAATACTAAATTAATGTAGCAACATCCTGTTCATGAAAACTTTAACTGCACAGCTCATCTTAAATCTTTCTTGAAAGATGTACGCAGTACGTTACCTGTAAAAACAAACTTCTATGTGGAGTAAAATTAATGTTTTTTTTATTTCCACAGCCTAACTTTTGCACTCTATGATCTATGAAAAACCATTTCCGCCACTGAATAAAAAAAAAGGTAATTATGACTTTTTAATCTCACAATTCTGACTTTCTCAGAATTGTGAAATAAACTCGCAATTGCGTGTTATAAAGTCAGAATTGCGAGATATGAACTCACAATTGCAAGAAATAAAGTCAGAATTGCAAAATAAAAATTGTGACTTTGCAATTCTGACTTTTTTTTCAGAATTGCAACTTTCCCAGAATTGCAACTTTATGAAAAATGCAAGTTTGTCTCAGAATTGCGACTTTATTTCTCAGAATTTCAACTTTATTTCTCAGAATTTCAACTTTATTTCTCAGAATTGCAAATTTATGTCTCAGAATTGCGAGTTTATTTCTCAGAATTGCAACTTTCCCAGAATTGCGGCTTAATTTCTGAGAATTGCAGGTTTGTCTCAGAATTGCGACTTTATTTCTCAGAATTGCAACTTTATGTCTCAGAACTGCGACTTTTTTTCAGAGAATTGCGAGTTTGTCTCAGAACTGCGACTTTTTTTCTCAGAATTGCAACTTTATTTCTCAGAATTGCAACTTTATTTCTCAGAATTTCAACTTTATTTCTCAGAATTGCAAATTTATGTCTCAGGATTGCAAGTTTATTTCTCAGAATTGCAACTTTCCCAGAATTGCGGCTTAATTTCTGAGAATTGCAGGTTTGTCTCAGAATTGCGACTTTATTTCTCAGAATTGCAACTTTATGTCTCAGAACTGCGACTTTTTTTCAGAGAATTGCGAGTTTGTCTCAGAACTGCGACTTTTTTTCTCAGAATTGCAACTTTATTTCTCAAAATTGCGACTCTATGTCTCAGAATTGCGACTTTATTTCTCAGAAATACAATTTTATTTCTCAGAATTGCGACTTTATCTCAGAATTTTAAGTTTATTTCTGAGAATTGCGGCTTTATTTCTGACAATTGCGACTTTATTTCTCAGAGTTGAGACTATTCCAAGATTTGCAATTTATGTCTCAGAATTGTGAGTTTTCTTTTGAGAATTGTGACTTTATCTCTCAGAGTTGCAACTTTATGTCTTGCAATTCTGATTTAAAACTCACAATTGCGAGTTTATATCTCACTATCTCACAAAAAAAAGGTCAGAATTGTGAGATGTAAGCTCACAATTGCGACAAAAATGTCAGAAAGTGTGAGATAAAAAGTCTTAATTACCTTTTTTTTATTCATGGAAGAAACAGGCTTCCATAATGATCTGTAAAGCAATCTGTAAAACTATAAAAGAATAAAAAGAATTGGATGCAAGAATTAAGAATCTAAGATCAAATATTCAAAACCATATTAATAAAGAAACTAAGTGCAAATTCTCCAGGACCAGTTCAATTACTGTGTAGTCATTGAACAGGAAGGTTATGTTAAAATAGTCTAACAACATAATTTATAATCATACTAAAAGAATTAATCATCCTCAAAGCGTAAAATCAGAAATTGTTCAAAGGTGACTGCTCTTATCAACTCAAGGTCTGTGCCTTTCATACAATGATCATGAAGATGTTCCCAGAACTCACTTATAAGAATTCTTTGAATATGCCGTGTAGTTCAAAGAAATTACTTCATTTACACGTGAGCTTAAATACACTGTTAATCAATGGCAGATCGGCCTCTGTATCTATGGGTAGTTGGGTACCAATGCAGTTTTCAAAAGCATCTAAAAAAAAATTTATTTCCTTCTATAAGCACACTACGGGATCTTTTCTAATCTTTTTTTTTTTCACTGCAGGAATCATTATCAAATCATATTCAGACTTTCACTTCAAAAGACTCTCCCTTCCTTATTATCTGTCCCTCTATCTGACAAATCTCCATGGAGACGGTGACAATCGAACAATAAGAAATAAGGGTCTCTAGTGAAGAGCCATATAATGCTCTTTGGAAGCTATAGTGCCAATAAGAGACTATTTTACTAACCTGATCATTATAGATTTACTTCAACATCAGTGCTTCCTTCATGAGGAATGCTATTACCTTGCCTGATACAAATTGCATTATATTTATTTATAATGTAAAATTAAGCAATAACGTCCATGTGTAGCCCAAACCAGTGAGCAAACTGAGGGTAAGACACTATGGATAAATGGAAATAAAAATATATAGATATATAATTAATAGACAAATCACACTACTTTCCCAAGCTGATTAATCACAGCACAATAAGACACTGTTTTCAGAAATATTATGCTTAAATATGCAAATGATGCATTATCTAATTAAATATGCACTAAATTGCATATACTTATAGAACACTTTGGATATCTCTTTTTATCACTCCATAAATCAGAAAATTATGGAAGCCCGTTTCCACCACTGAATAAAATGTAAAAAAAGGGAATTGCGACTTTTTATCTTACAATTCTTACTTTTTTCCCTCATTATTTCGAGTTTACATCTCACAATTCTGACTTTCTCAGAATTGCGTCATATAAACTCGCAATTCTGACCTTTTTTTTTCAGAACTGTGAGATATAAAGGCACAACTGCGAGTTATAAAGTCCAGTTCTCAGGAGAAAAAAAGACTGATATGTTCACAGAATTGCAAGTTTATCTCTCACAATTCTGACTTTATAACTCACAATTGTGAATTTATATCATGCAATTCTGACTTTATAACTCGCAATTGTGAGTCTATATCTTGCAATTCTGACTTTATAACTCGCAATTGTTAGTTTGTATCATGTAATTGAAAAAAAGTCAGAATTGTGGGATATAAACACAATTGCGAGAAATAAAGTCATAATTGCTAGATATAAAGTCAGAATTGCGAGATATAAATTGCCAATTCTGACTTTTTTCTTACGATTGCAACTTTGTATCTCGCAATTCAGACTTTTTTCTTGCACTTGCGAGTTTGCATCTCGCAAGTCCAGTTCTAAGGAGAAAAAAGACTGATATGTTCACAGAATTGCGAGTTTATATCTTAGAATTCAGATTTTTTTTCCCTCACAATTTCGAGTTTTCATCTCACAATTCTGACTTTGTTTCTCAGAATTGCGTCATATAAACTCGCGATTCAGAATTTTTTTCAGAACTGTGAGATATAAACTCACAATTGCTAGATATAAAGTCAGAATTGTGAGATATTAATTCCCAATTCTGACTTTTTTTTTCTTACAATTGCAACTGTGTATCTCGCATTTCTGACTTTTTTCTAAGAATTGTGAGATATAAACTGCAACAATTGCAAGTTATAAAGTCCAGTTCTGAGGAGAAAAAAAGACTGATATGTTCACAGAATTGCGGGTTAATATCTCACAATTCTGACTCAATAACTCGCAATTGTGAGTTTATATCACACAATTCTGACAGCATTTTTCAGAATTACAATTGCTATATAAACTCACAATTGCAAGTTTATATCATGCAATTCTGAGAAAAAAGTCAGAATTGTGAGATAACAAGTCACAATAACCTTTTTTTATTCAGTGGCGGAAACAGGCTTCCATAGAAAACACTGTCAATAGCCAAAGGAGAAAAAAAATCACAATGTTTTTAGGAGCAAAATATGACATAAAATATCAAATGATATATGAAACACAATTCATCGAAATCTACAGATGCAAATATATGTGCAATATAACAAACACATCAATGTCAATTTTGGATGATTTTTTCCCACTAGTCTGAAATAAATCAAAGACATAAAAGCAAAATGAACCGAAATCAAAAAAGCCTGAAGAAAAACAATGGTTTTGCTTTTAGAGTCTTGTCTTAAATAAGTTAGAGCCAACTTATTTAGCATGCAAGAAAAAAGACCTGTAAAAAAACATGACTTAAAAAGAAAGGTTTATTCTGATGTGGAAATGAGCTGTTATAACATGCAAGTGAGCACGGAAAGTAGCAGAGAATGAATGTTCTGTTGCCTTGGCGATCTGAGAATGGAAGCAGAGAGATGTTAGCCAATCACAATGACAAATTGTTGGACGCGGCGGAGAAATGTGGACGTGTGCAGATTTTAAAAGCGTGCTCTGAGACTCGGTGTGTGCGGGTGAATTTATGTGAGCACATATATAATTGTGAGAAAGCGAGAGAGAATTAGCCCTTTCGTGTTTACCATCTGACTGTTTTGCATCTCAAATAAGCTGGATCTCAACGCTCTGCAAAAACAATCCCATTTCATGACACTTGGACAAACAATATCCTCAAGTTTGTTGTGTTATTCCTGGTTTTCCATAATTTGGCAAAAGCCTGAGCCAATAATTGTGGCCACCAACATGCTGGCAAACAAAACAGTCAAGTGTAATTCTGTAAACGCCATGTTCCCTCGGCTCATTTCTGCAGATAGCCCTTCGTTCGGCTGCTTGTTTCTCTGTAGGTCTGGGCAGAGCACCAGAAGTCCTCCATACTCTCAGAGCAGCCCTAGATACCATGGCAGAACACTCAACGGCGTGACATCTCTGTTCCAGAGTCGCTAGGTCCGGCCAGGGAGAGCACCGGCGCGTGAATGCATGTGCGTTTGAGACGCCGGGAAGGAGGCCAATTTAAGCATGAATCCCGTCCAAATGCCCAACCAAACACGACCGCCATCGACACACAACAGTACACAAGCAGAGCAGCTCTGGAGAGAGAATGCCGCTCGAGATGATCCATATAACACAACACAAGCTGAACACTTTCCTGTGTTCTCAAACAATGCTGCCAACCTAGATAACCTAGACAGCAAGGGATAGTTCACCCACAAATTACAATTATGTCATTAATTACTCACCCTCATGTTGTTCTAAACCTGAAAGACCTGTAAGAACACAAATTAAGATATTTTTGATGAAATTTAAGAGCTTTCTGACCCTGCATATATAGCAACGGTACTACCACGTCAAAGATTGACACGAAAGAGAATAAATTGTTAAATAAAGTCATTGTTTTTTGTTTTCTTTGTGCACAAAAAGTATTCTCGTAGCTTCATTACGGTTCAACCACTGATGTCATATTAGCTTTTTTTTTAGCAATGTTCTTAGTATCTTCCTAGGCCTTAAACGTGGTAGTTGCGTTGCTGTCTATGCAGGGTCAGAAAGCTCTTGGATTACATTAGAAATATCTTAATTTGTGTTACGAAGATCAATGAAGGTCTTACGGGTTTGGAACGACATGAGGGTGAGTAATTATTATTGGGGCCTAAATCAAATCCAAAATTGCACAATCGCACCAATGGCCTTGTGGTTAATACGACGACCCAAGTTCGAATCCCGTCTCAAGGTCCTTGGCCAATCCCGCTCCTCTCTCTCCACCCAATGCTTTCCTGTCTGCTCTCTACTGACCTGTTCATTAAAGGCATAAAAGCCCATAAATATAACTTTTAAAAAAATGTATCTCAAAATTAATTGCAACAAACTTACTCATACAGGAAGGGGTTTGGGTCAAGGGAAATCTTAAATATACAGTTGAGGTCAAAAGTTTACATCCCCTTTTCAGAATCTGCAAAACTTCACTTATTTTACCAAAATAAGAGTCCGCTGTAGTGGAGCTCTTATTTAGTTTCCATTTCAATTAAAGTTGTTATGAAGGCAAAAAGCGACTGATTTTTCTTCCCTATTGTGATCTGAGTAAAACAGCTTTTTGTACAAGAAAAAAGTCTGGCAGAACCCAAATTTAGTCCACTGGGAATTGACTGGATCATTGGATGATTGTTGTTTACTTCTTGGTATCGTAATATTACGGTTCAACCACTGATGTAACATGAACTTTTTTAACGATGTTCTTACTACCTTCCTTGGCCTTGAATGTGGTAGTTGCATTGCTGTTTATGCAGGGTCACCAATGGCCTTGTGGTTAGTACGACGAGCCAAGTTCGAATCCCGTCTCAAGGTCCTTGGCCAATCCCGCTCCTCTCTCTCCACCCAATGCTTTCCTGTCTGCTCTCTACTGACCTGTCCATTAAAGGCATAAAAGCCCATAAATAAAACTTAAATAAAAATTATATTGATATACAGTTGAGGTCAAAAGTTTACATCCCTGCAAATCTGTAAAATGTTAATTATTTTACCAATAAGAGGGATCATGCAAAATGCATGACATTGTTTATTTAGTACTGACCTGAATAAGATATTTCACATTTAAGATGTTTACATATAGTCCAAAAGAAAAAACAATAGCTGAATTTATAAAAATGACCCTGTTCAAAAGTTCACACCCCCTTGATTCTTAATACTGTGTTGTTACCTGAATGATCCACAGCTGTGTTTTATTTTTTTGTTTAGTGATTGTTGTTCATGAGTCCCTTGTTTGTCCTGAACAGTTAAACTGCCTGCTGTTCTTCAGAAAAAATCCTTCAGGTCCCACAAATTTGTTGGTATTCCAGCATTTTTGTGTATTTGAATCCTTTCCAACAACGACTGTATGATTTTGAGATCCATCTTTTCACTCTGAGGACAACTGAGGGACTCACATGCAACTATTACAGAAGGTTCAAATGCTCACTGATGCTCCAGAAGGAAAACAACATGCATTAAGAGCCAGGGGGTGAAAACTTTTTGAATATGAAGATCAGGGTAAATGTAACTTATTTTGTCTTCCGGGAAACATGTAAGAATTTTCTGTGGCTTCTGAAAGCTAAATTACTAAATAAGAAACATGATATTTAGGCAAAATAAGACAAAATATACACATCTCCATTATGTTCAAAAGTTTTCACCCTCCAGCTCAAAACAAAACGTGATTGGTTCATTACCTGTCAGTCATATGGTCTCTTGGACGGGCCTTGCCCATTCAAAGCGGCCAAGGTCCCAGACTTTTTGCCATCAGTCTGAAGGTCTGGCTAAGCGAGACTAGTTTGAAACTTCTGCATGAGCTGTGCTTCAAACATCACTACACTACTGTCAACACAAAACACAACAATAGGACCTGTTTGTCCGCTGTAGTGAAGTTCTCATTTAGTTTCCATTTCAATTAATGTTGCCATAAAGGGGAAATTGTGAATAACTTTTCTTCCCTATTGTGATCTGAGTGAAATAGCTTTTTGTACAAAAAAATGTCTGGCAGAACCCAAATTTAGTCCATTGGGAATTGACTGGATCATTGGATAATTGTTGTTTACTTCTTGGTGCGATGTGAATGAATAAATCATCTATAATATATACTGCAAGTTCCATAAACAAATAAGAATAGTCAATTTGGATCTCAATTTGGACTTCAAGATGCTGTCACCACTGCTGTCACATGGACTCTTTTCTTGATGTCCTTACTACCTTTCTGGCCTTGAACATGGTAGTTGCATTTCTGCCTATGCAGGGTAGGAAAGCTCTCAGATTTCATCAAAATACCTTAAATTGTGTTCTGAAGATGAACGAAGGTCTCACAAGTTTGCAACAACATGAGTGTAAGTAATTCATGACAGAATGTTCATTTCTGGGTGAACGTCACCTGAAATAACCCACGTAGACTTCAACTAAAAGTGAACTCAGAATGTGTAAAGTATACTAATAAAATTTGCATCTGCTAAGCCTGGTAGATATACATTTAAATCAAGATGTTCGTTAAAATGTTAAGTCGTTCGTCTCCTGGGTTTTTATTGGTTTGAGATGTTGGTGGTGGCCCAAAGGCAACTCCGGCACAGCGAGGTTTTCGAGACGCCCTCAAAGCATCTCACAAGCCCTCAGCAGGAGTGCCGGAACAACAGGATGGAAAAAGGTGGAGAGGATAACAGCCTCGGAATTATCTCAGGATGAAGGAACTCCAGAATTAGCCTCTTATTGCCTCTGGAAGAGGACGAGATGCGATGAGAACGAGAGCAACCTCATAAGAAAAACAGAAGCTGCTGTGTGCGATTGAGACAGGAAGATCCCCAGAGCTCCTGGCCCAGTTCTATTTAAACTGTAGCTCTGCAAACAGATGCTGTCAGGAGTTTCTTTGGACATTTGTGGCTAATGATTTATTGCTGTCTGCTTCGGTTCTTAGCGTTCCAGTACGGAGCTGTCTTTCGGGAGGACTTCTGATGAGAAAAGCTATTCTGCTAAAGCTAGTGATTACTCCATCTGTCCTATCACAATTAACAACGTGTCTCTAGTGCCATTCATGGATCAATGCCAGTGTAAAATCTTCATTAGAAGATGCTTCTATGACACTTTACTGGCAGTTTTTACAGTGCTGTGATATAACGGCATAACAGTATGTGCAAAAATGTGTCAATGAGTTGTTCTTTACTGCTAATCGTCCCTCTCAGGTGCTTAGATTTCATTTGCACATACATAAAATCAAATTTAGCACATCAAGACACTGTTTCTCACATTTATTGTGAGTAAAACATGGAAACTGGAGAGAGGGGGTGATTATTTATGAATAATGACTTCATTCTGTTCCTCTTCATTATATAACTTCTATTGTACTTCCAAATTGCTTTTATGTCTTTTTGACATAAAACTGGTCACTAGCAAAAATGTCCCTTTGTATTCTGCAAAAAAGAATTGGAATCACATGATGGTAAGTAAATGAAAACAGCATTTTCATTTTTGGATGAACTGCCCCAGTACAAAAGACAAACACAACTTGTCTTGTAAAACATCATCTGCTGTTGGGGTCCTAAACAGATGTTTGATGAAGTGATTGTGGCACATTCCTGCATTGTATGAGCCCACTGTTTGTTCTGGATGGTACCACGACCGGTTTGGTTTCCCCTAGCACCTGTGAACCACATCCATTTGGAAAGCTCTGAATTTGCAAAGACGTTCAGTTTGCCTTGAGAAAGCCATTGAAAAAATATTTATGCACGATATAAAACTGTTAAACAACCTCAGTGAACAAAAAACATCAGTAAGACTAAAAAACAAACAAATGAAAATACGCTATAAAAATTCTGTTAGACTGAATTGATGCTTAACTTTTTTCCCTAAATCTAAAGATTTCTGCGCAACTAAAAATAATAAAAAATAATAAGAAGTAGTTCAGGTCAAATAGAATAAAATAAAAAAGAAAAGGTTCATGTCAAATAAAATTAAATTAAAGAGGTTCAGGTAAAAAATAAATAAAAAATAAAATCAAATAAAATCAAAAATAAGAGGTTCAGGACAAATAAAGTAAAATAAAATAAAAGTGGTTCAGGTCATATAAAATAAAAATAAGAGGTTCAGGTCAAATAGTATAAAAAATAAGAAGTTCAGGTCAAATAAAATAATAAAATAAAATAAAAGAGGTTCAGCTAAAATAAAATAAAATAAAATAAAATAAAATAAAGGGGGTTCAGGTCAAATAAAATTTTAAAATAAAATAACATAAAAAACAAGAGGTTCAGGTAAAATAAAAAAATAATAAAATTAAATTAAATTAAACAAAATAAAAGACGTTCACCTAAAATAAAATAAAATAAAATAAAAATAATAAAATAAAAATAAGAGGGGTTAAATCAAATATAATAAAAAATAAGAGGTTCAGGTTAAATAAAATAAAATAAAATAGGAGGTTAAAATAAGAAAAAATAAGAGGTTCGGGACAAATAAAGTAAAATAAAATAAAAATGGTTCAGGTCATATAAAATAAAATAAAAATAAGAAGTTCAGGTCAAATATAATAATAAAAAGAGGTACAGGTAAAATAAAATAAAATAAAATAAAGGAGGTTCAGGTAAAATAAACTAAAATTTAATTAAATAAATAACAATAATAATAAAATAAAAAATAAAATAAAGTGGTTCAGGTCAAATAGAATAAAATAAAAATAAGAGGTTTAAGTCAAA
Source organism: Garra rufa (assembly GCF_049309525.1). Classification (NCBI taxonomy): domain Eukaryota; kingdom Metazoa; phylum Chordata; class Actinopteri; order Cypriniformes; family Cyprinidae; genus Garra; species Garra rufa. The sequence continues at coordinate 9,262,052 of NC_133381.1, forward strand.
TATAATAAAATAAAAGAGGTTCACCTAAAATAACATAAAATAAATTAAATAAATAAATAAAATAGCTTTAGGCTTTAATACTGAGGGTCGTGGTCTCAAAATGTGACCTAAACTGGTGGAGACCATATTCAAGATCATTTTGTCTCTTGCTTTCTCTCCAAGTCCATTAAGAATGAGACCTGCCATAAACTGTACAAGAAGAAACAGCCCTTTGAGAAAACTCAAAGCAGCATCTCACTCGGTATCACTCGCATACATACAATTAGTACAAGCAATGAAAGAAAATCTTCATGAAACATTGATTGGAATCAAAGGTTATTGATTTTCTGCTGTGACTGCTGTACATGTGAGAGGAGAAGCTTGACAGAAAGCCATACCTGCCCTTTATCAAGACCAGCCGGGAAAAACAGATGGACGGGTTTCGAATGGGTTTTTAGAATAACGGTTTTGTATTTTGGCATAAAATAATGTCTGTGGTAAATATTACTTGAAGTGACTTTCATGCATTGTTCTACAACATTAATTGCAATCAGTTATATCTCAAATGTGATTAATGAAACCATTATGTGAATTATGAAACATTGCTGAGGGAACGCAGTCTACTGAATACAAGGAAACAGAGCAAAGATCTTCAAACGAAAATGAAAATGTGGAAACATTTCTGTTTTTTAAATAGGCCTACTGGGTTTGTCAGACAGATCCTTATGAAAGACTGCAAGACAATGTTATTTACAACAGTATAAGAGAGTTTAAGCAGTGCAGGTTTTGTGGTGGTCCACTGTTAGAGACATGATGATCTGACTTCTTGTGTTATATGATGAATCTCTGAGTTAAAATAAAGCCAAAAGCTGATTTTCCAGTTGTGGGAGTTTAGCATTATTCAGTTTTCCGTTCAAGTATCCTGCCTGTGGTCTAACAGGAGGTTTTTGTTCTTAGTTTTGTACTGGAAATTGCACAAGAAATACATCCTAGAATATGAATTCACCAAGTTCAAAGACTTTCTTAACTGTAGCAACTAACATGGGTTTTAATAGAGCTTTAACACTCAAAATGAAACAAATTATTTATACTGCAAGAAATTTTGTCTGAACAGTACGTTCTGAGAAAATCATGCCTTTCAACTACATGTGGGTGATATACTGAGCTGAATATTCACCTCATTTTCTGTTTGAAATGAATTACACCATGCAGATAAAATAGAATTTGTTCAATGTGCATCAACAGTCCATCAAATGTGTCAAAAAAAAAAAAAACCCTGAAGGACTCTATAACAGACTATGCAACTATTACAGAAGGTTGAAACGCTCACTGATGCTTCAGAAGGAAAACCCATGCAGGTATGAAAACTTTTTGAATTTAAAGATCAGGGTAAATAAAACTTATTTTATCTTTTGGAAAACATGTAATTATCTTCTGTAGATTCTGAATGGCAGTACTGAATTAAAAAATATATATGATATTTAGGCAAAATAAGAAAAATGTACACATCTTTATTCTGTTCAAAAGTTTTCACCCCCTGGTTCTTAATGCATCGTTTTCCTTCTAAAGCATCAGTGAGTGTTTGAACCTTCTGTAATAGTTGCATATGAGTCCCTCAGCTGTCCTCAGTGTGAAAAGATGGATCTCAAAATCATACAGTCATTGTTAGAAAACGGTTCAAATACACAAAAATGTTGAAAAAGCAAAGAATTTGTGGGACCTGAATAATTTTTCTTCTGCAGTTGCTCAATTTCTTTAATTTTTACCCTCATTGGAGACTGATTTGAAAGCTTGAAGCCTAACTGAAGTCTTTAGACCTGAAAAGTTACAAGCATCTGATCATTTTTATTGCTAATATCTTTCAATTAAGCACTGAAATTCTTCATAGGCCAACATTAGAGGAGATGCATTTGCCAAAATATGAAACACTGGAGAGATGTTGCTCTCAACGGATGGTTGACTGAATAATAAAAAGATCCAAAGAGATGCTAAATAGCAAAAAACAACAAACTTTGGAGTATATTTATGTATATATACATTTGTCACCCTGAACCACAAAAACAGTCATAAGGGTCCATTCTTTTAAAAAATCTGTACATCATCTGAAAAAAATAAGCTTTCCGTTGATGCATGGTTTGTTTGGATAGGACAATATTTGGCCGAGATACAACTATTTGAAAATCTGGAATCTGAGGGTGCAATCAATCAATCAATCAATCAATAAATCAATAAATAAATAAATAAATAAATAAATCTAAACCTAAAAGTCTAAAAAAAAAAAAAGAAAAACAACAAACAAAATACTAACAAAATAAACTAACAAAAAAACTAACAAAAAAACTAAAAGTCTAACAAAACAAAAACACAAAACAGAGGGAAAAAAACTAACAAAACAAAAACACAAAACAGAAAAAAAATTGAGATCTATACATCATCTGAAAAAATAAGCTTTCCGTTAATGTATGGTTTGTTTGGATAGGACAATATTTGGCCGAGATACAACTATTTGAAAATCTGGAATCTAAGGGGGTGCAAAAACAAAACAAAATAAATCGAAATATTGAGAAAATCGCCTTTGAAGTTGTCCAAATGAAATTATTAGCAATGCATATTACTAATCAAAAAATAAGTTTATGGTAGGAAATTTACAAAATATCTTCATGAAACATCTTTACTTAATATCCTAATGATTTTAGGCATAAAAGAAAAATTGATCATTTTGACCCATACAATGTATTTTTGGCTACTGCTACAAATATACCCGAGCTACTTAAGACTGGTTTTGTAGTCCAGGGTCACATTTCTAGACAGTACACAGAAGTCATCTAACTGAATGAATTCCTCAGTAAAATCTAACAGTCTTTAGTATGGAGGTGCTTTGCATAAACACTGCTATTTTTAATGATTTTAATGATTTATTCACGATCATTTTCTTACTGATCGTGAATACACTACCACCACTGCACAGTAATTACAATTAGATGCAAAGAAAGAAAGGTTGATTATCAGAGCTAAAACTAATTTCCATGAAAGATGCAGTCTTGGAAAATGTTATAAACTGCAGGGAAAGAGGGAGAGAGAGAGTGAGTAAATTGCCCCTTCATTTGAGCAGACACGAACTACACACATGCTCAGTTAATTAAACAAATAGGGTCTTATATCGTCCTTATAAAAGTGATGCAACACAGCCTGAACAATAGCATTAAAGTTATTAAGCTAAGCCTGTCGTTAAGCTAATTAACTTGTAACCAATGGCATTTCTGCTGCAGCCCAGCGTTAGATGGGATGTTAATGCTTAGCACTACTGGCCTGATGGGTTTTTCCTCAGTCTAATCAAAAAATTGATTTTTGCTGTACCTCCTAATTTCACTAAAGTTATACTGGAAGAGAGTAGTGTATATATTTTTTAGAAGAATGAGTGGCTCTGCATATTAATCTGGTATACATCAAATGGCACATTTCTTTTTATAAATACATACAGAAATTTGTTACAAGAACAACACTGGATATGTGGTATCATGTAAATCCACTCAGCACCAAAGTCATGCAGCCACAAATCGTGCACAAATATTTGTAAAAAAAACAAAGAAAGGCAAACAAATAAATCTGCCCTACTGTAACCTATGAACAACAATGGGCAATACACAAGACCTTTAACAGGTGCTGAAAATGAAAGAGAGAGAGAGAGAAAGAGATGTTGCCATATAAAGAGCTGGTTTCTATGGCAACAGTCTGGCTGTGGCGGTGGAGGCTTGTAGGTAATGCATGTCAGAACTCATAAATATTATTAATACATTACAAACAATATATGCCGAACACTGCATGGTAAAGGTCTGGTAATTTGCAAAAGTGCTGTAAATGTAGTTTTTAATATGCAGTGATTGTAGTATGCAGCTACTCAGATAGAAAGTAGTGTGGTGGTACCATCGGGCCGTGGTGGTATTATATAGCAATACTAAAGCACAATAATATATAGCTTAAAACCGTAAATTTTTTTAATGGCATATTTTTTACAAAAAAACAAACAAAAAAAACTTGCAAAACAATACAAAAAACGCAAAACAGAAAAAACTAACAAAACAAACAACTTAAAAACCAACAAAAAAGTCTAAAAAACAAAGCAAAGCCTAACAAAACAAACAAAAAAACTGAAAAAAAAACTAACAAAAAAAGCCTAACTAAACAAAACAAAAACCACAAAACAGTAATAACAACAAAAAAAACCTAACAAAAAAAACACACAACAGAAAAAAAAACTTTAAAAGAGTATAACAAAATATAACAAACAGAAAAAAATGAACAAAGCAAAGAACAATGCCTATTGCCTAATAAAACAAAAACAGAAAAAAATTAACAAAAAACTAACAAAACAAAAAGAAATGCCTAACTAAACAAAACAAAAAGCACAACACAGAAAAAAAGTAAAACACAAAACAAACAAAAAACAAAGCCTAACAAAACAAAAAAAGAAATAACAAACAAAACAAAAAGCAAATCATAAAAAATACACAACAGAAAAAGCTTAAAAAAATAAAACAATACAAACAAAACAAAGCACAGCAAAACAAAACACAAAACAAAAAACAACAAACTAAAAAACGAACAAAAAACAAAAACAAAGCCTAACTAAACAAAACAAAAAACACAAAACAGAAACAAGCAAAGCATAAAAATACAAAACAAAAAACACAAAATAATAAAAAAAACTAACAAAACAAAAAACAAAGCCTAACAAAACAAGCAGAAATAACAAAACAAACTAACAAAACAAGCACAGCAAAACAAAAAAACACAAAACAGAAAAAAACAGAAAAAACACTAACAAAACACACAAAAAAACAACAAAACTAAAAAACTAACAAAACAAAAAACAAATCCTAACAAAACAAAAAACAGAAAAAAATGAACAAAGCAAAAAAACAATGCCTAACAAAACAAAACAAAAAACTAACAAAAAACAAAAAGTCTAACAAAACAAAAACAGAAAAAAACTAACAAAAAACTAACAAAACAAAAAGAAACGCCTAACTAAACAAAACAAAAAACACGAAACAGAAAAAATAAAACACAAAACAAACGAAAAACAAAGCCTAACAAAACAAAAAAAAACATAAATAACAAACAAAACAAAAAGCAAATCATAACAAAACAAAATACATAACAGAAAAAAATCTTAAAAAATAAAACACAAAACAAACAAAAACAAAGCCTAACAAAACAAAACATAAATAACAAAACAACTAACAAAACAACAAGCACAGCAAAACAAAACACAAAAAACAACTAAAAAACGAACAAAACAAAAAAGCCTAAATAAACAAAACAAAAAACACAAAACAGAAACAACAAGCAAAGCATAAAAAATACAAAACAAAAACCACAAAAAAATAAAACTAAAAAAACTAACGAAACAAAAAACAAAGCCTAACAAAACAAACAGAAATAACAAAACAAACTAACAAAACAACACAGCAAAACAAAAACCGCAAAACTGAAAAAACACTAACAAAACACACAAAATACCACACAAAACTAACAAAACAAAAAACAAAACAAAAAACTAACAAAAAACTAAGCCTAACTAAACAAAACAAAAAACACAAAACAGAAATAACAAAAAACAAGCAGAGCATAAAAATACACAACAAAAACCACACAAAAAACATAAAAAACTAACAAAGCAAACCCTAACAAAACAGAAATAACAAAAAAACTAACAAAACAACAAGCACAGCAAAACAAAACACAAAACAAAAACCTCAAAACAGAACAAACACAAAAACACTACCAAAAAAAACAAACAGAGTAAAGCCTAATAAAACACACACACACACACACACACACACACACACACACACACACACACACACACACACACACACACACACACACACACACACACACACACACACACACACACACACACACACACACACACACACACACACACACACACACACACACACACACACACACACACACACACACAAACAAACAAACGAACTGTTTCTAAAATATCAAAGTAATCTGTGTCCATATGAAGGAAAATCCCAGTCAGTGCATTTCATACCAGGTCATAAATTTAAAGCTAAAAACACCTCTGAGATTTTAGCTCCATGCCGCACAATCACGGATATAAAGTAGCACTGCTTCTCCAGAGTGCAACTGCACCATACAGTTCCATAAATACTGCTCTTTCAGCTCTTATGGGAGATATACATACACACTCTCATACTAAACCTGTTTGAGATCTCTGATCTATCACATCATTATCATCTCCATTAAGATCTGTTTATTTCTTTCCTGTTGATTCCCTTCAGAGTCCTGTAACCACAGAGCAGAGTTACATCACTGGCTGTCACCTCATTTCTTGTTTCCAGGATGTACACCACAAACCCCACACTGAACTTCATGACACAAGGGGATTTTTACATGTGAAACAAGAAGTTCCCTGAAAAATAGTTTATTTTTATAGTATTTTAATAGTTTTTAAAGCAACTACAAGGTCTATTATAGTGCTTGCTACACAAAGCTGTACTGATATTGCTGATAAACTGTATTGATTTTCCACAATACAGATAGATAGATTCAAAGATGTTTATTCAATATTTGTATGTTTTTAATCTAATATTTAATTAATATATACTGTATATTACTCTCTCTTTCTCTCTGTGGTGGGCTGTAATTTCTTAACCCATTCAGACAAGGTCAGGGCAGAGAGGGTTAAACCTGTTATTAAATTGGTAACTTGAGAGATTAATTCAGAACATGCACAGAAAAGAACAGAAAGAGGAAATAGCCATCTTACAGGACAAAAACAGTATTTAAGAAAGAAAATTACATGACTTGTGGTTACAATTAGTTTGATGGAGCAATTACATGCTGCTGTTGTATGAGTAACTGTCAGAAAAAAAAAAGAATGCACCAATTACGATAGAGTTGCATATAATTATGAATATGCACGTTGTACAGTATGTGATATAACAGCTACAGTACATACACACATTTGAAAGTGTTATTGTGTTGTAATATGCATATAATTATTTCCAAAAATAAAGCATTTATTTGAAACAGAAATAGTTTACTTTCACTCTTAATACAATAAAAATCTTAATTTCTTAATAAAAATACTTAATTAAATATATTAAATATTTTATATATTTTTATATTAAATATATGTATATTTATATATTAAATTATGTTACATTTGATAGAAAAATAGACTAATAGGACGACCGATAGATACAACGAATGATAGAACGAACAATAGAACAATTGACAGATAGACAGATAGACAGATAGATAGATAGATAGATAGATAGATAGATAGATAGATAGATAGATAGATAGATAGATAGATAGATAGATAGATAGATAGATTTATTGATAGATAGAACGAAAGACAGAATGATAAATAGACAGATAGATAGAATGATATAATGAATGATAAAAAGATAGAAAGAGAAAGATAGAATGATAGAATGATAGAATTATAGAATTATAGATCGATAGAACGACAGAACGATAGACTTACAGAATGATAGAACAAATGATAGAACAAATAATAGATAGATAGATTACATTAACTCATATAAACTTTCAACACTGCATCTAATACATAATTGTGTGGCGTTCTCTCTGTCTGTGTCAGAGGGGTTAAGGTTGCGAGCAGGGCTGGATCTGACAGTAACAGCAGGCCAGTGTTCAGCTCCTCCTCAGACACACAGCTGGCATCTGTCACAGCGCTATGGGCCCGTCAAACACAGGGCACTACAAACAGATCACTAACGCAAGCAAACACACACCCTAGACATGGGAAAAGACAATCCGAGGATAAACACTTCATACACACTCACATAAACAAACAAGTGCCTCACGTAGCTCATTATTAAAGAACCAGGCTGGAGAACATATTAGAGTAAAAGCCTAACCTAAAATCCAGCTCAAAAGCAACTGAATTAATTTTTATCACATGTCAACACTTGAGTATTTCAATATCAAATATGTCTTGTGGAATATTGCCAGAACTAAATTTTCAGATGAAATTAATCTTATCCTGCGGTTTCACTCTATTCAATATTTGCTGTTCGTATTGTATTATTTTGCATGTCTAAACTGTGCTACTGCCTGTAGCAGTTAGATAATACTAAAAACCAATGATAACAAACTATTTGAAAAGAACAATGAGGACAGAAAGAATGAAAAAAACAAGAACAAGCATTTTACTATTAATGTATTATTGTGTTTATGCAGCTTCAGACAATAGACAGACAGACAGACAGACAGACAGACAGATAGAGAACAACAGATAGACAGAACGACAGAACGACAGAACAATAGATAGATAGATAGATAGATAGACAGACAGATAGATAAAACAAATGAATGCTAGATGCAATGATAGATAGAACAAACAATAGATAGAACGATAGAACAAACGATAGATAGGTAGAATGATAGATAGAACAACAGAATGATAAAACGAATGAATGATAGATGCAATGATAGATAGAACGAAGATAGAATGATAGAATGAAGATAGAACGATAGAACGAAGATAAAACAATAGAACGATAGATAGATGATAGATAGATGATAGATAGATAGATAGATAGATAGATAGATAGAAACAGAATGATAGAACAAACGATAGATAGGTAGAATGATAGATAGAACAATAGGATGATAAATAGAACGAATAAACGATAGATGCAATGATAGATAGAACGAAGATAGAACAATAGAACGTTAGAACGATAGATAGATAGAAAACAGAATAATAGAACAAACGATAGATAGGTAGAATGATAGATAGAACAATAGAATGATAGATAGAACGAATTAATGATAGATGCAATGATAGATAGAACGATAGATAGAACGATAGATAGAACGATAGAACGATAGAACGATAGATAGATAGATAGATAGATAGATAGATAGATAGATAGATAGATAGATAGATAGATAGAAAACAGAATGATAGAACAAACGATAGATAGGTAGAATGGTAGATAGAACAATAGAATGATAGATAGAACGAATGAATGATAGATGCAATGATAGATAGAACGATAAAACAATAGAACGATGGAACGATAGATAGATAGACAGATAGAAAACAGAATGATAGAACAAACGATAGGTAGAATGATAGAACAATAGAATGATAAAACAAATGAATGATAGATGCAATGATAGAACGAAGATAGAATGATAGAACAATAGATAGAAAACAGAATGATAGAACAAACGATAGATAGAACAATAGAATGATAGAACGATAGATAGATAGAAAACAGAATGATAGAACAAACGATAGGTAGAATGATAGATAGAACAATAGGATGATAAATAGAACGAATAAACGATAGATGCAATGATAGATAGAATGAAGATAGAACGATAGATAGATAGAAAACAGAATGATAGAACAAACGATAGATAGGTAGAATGGTAGATAGAACAATAGGATGATAGAACATGATAGATGCAATGATAGATAGAACGATAGATAGATAAAGACCACAATAACTGACCATTATAAATTTCGCTCAGATCAGCCCGAAAAACCCATTTACACACAGTATACCCACTTACTCCAGCTTCAGATGCTCTAAATTAAGAGGAAATGCTGTTTAAAGCAACAGCCACACAGTCATTAAATACACACTCCGCTCTCACTTCAGCACATTACAGTAATGGCTCGTTACAAAGGAAAAACGTCAAAAGATAATTAATTACAAACTCAGAATGCTGCCAAAAAAGCTCAACTCCCTCAGCCCGAAGCGTCAAAATCGAGCAAACAAAGCAAGGCGACCATAAATCACTAATTATCTTATTACGGGTATAGAGTCGAGGGTGAGAGAGAGAGAAGGAAACGTGGTGTGAAACAGCTACGAGAAGCACTGCGGGGGTCCGAACAGAACAGAGATGTGTGTAAGAAACAGTTTAAGATGATGGGAAGAGAGAATGTAATCTGTAATCTTGCAAGGAGATATTAAAAGGCATGATTAGAGTACTGAGATATAAGTGTAATGAAAATTCTGCTATAGAAGCTCATGATCAATCAGTCCTGACTCTGAACTCTAATTGAGATCATGTGAAGTATCTGGCAATCTCAGCGGACACCAGAGATGATCAACACTTAAAGTGAACATTAAATGAAACGTTACCGTGGGTCCTTAGAGAGAACACATGGGAGAATGAAATGATGATATTCACTTGCCTATATATGTGAAATTATATTTTTCTTAAAGGGACAGTTCATCCAAAAACAAAGATTCCAAACCTTTCTTTCTCCTGTGACACACACACAAAATTAAATAAGTATCAAGGTGAACCAATTGATTACAAACCAAGGCAAGTCTATCAGAAATACTTCCAAAAGTCGTAGTGGTCTCCAGATGTTGAACAGATTGAGAGAGTGTGCCCTGAAGACCACGCAGCAACCACCAGTCACCTTAGAGTGACATTCGAGTACAGCAGAGCAGACAGCTCATCTATTAGCGTTTGCTTTGCTTTGAGCAGCACACGGCTCACATTCATCAATACTCTCTCTGTGCTCTCAGGGACAAAACTGCTGTCCTACAGCAGAGAGAGGTGAACAGAAAAGAGCAAAACATCATACATCTGCGATAGTCTAGCCTGGCAAGCCAGACCCACATAAATGTAGGGTCTGGGCACTCTCCATAGACAGGGCTCAACCGGAGGGGTGGGATAAACGGTTGTCTTTCAAACTCCTCTCCACGCAATAGGATAGCGCTACAACCAATCAGAGACTTAGTCGGTCAGGTGACGTAGTCAGAGCGACGAAGATTTTTAACAAAAATCAGTGCACTGTGCAGTCTGTCAGCTAAATAATAGACATAGATGGGCACTAAACCTTTAAAAGTAAACAAAAACATGCACAGACAAATCCAAATTACACCCTGCGGCTCGTGACGATACATTGATGTCCTAAGACACGAAACGATCGGTTTTTGCAAGAAAATGAACAGTATTTATATAATTTTCTTTTTACCTTTGATACACATCCACGTCCATCTGTCATGAGCACGAGTTTAGCATATCTATGATTCGACTCGTCACATGTGAACGCGCTTTGATGTAGTATACGCAAACACCGAAAGGGGAAATATGTAAAAAAAAGTCCAGGATGAGTTTGCGCAAGCAAACGTAATCTTTTTCAGCTTTAAATGGGTTTGAACAACCAGGACAAGCGCAAGTAATTACCATTTTGAATAGCAGCTATATCCACAATCTCTTGTGCTGTGTAAACAATGAGTGTCGTATACACGCCACAGATCGCTTCCGGTGTTTGCGTATTCTACACCACAGCGCGTTCAGATGTAACGAGCTCCTGCTCAGGACACATGGACGTGGCTGTGTATCAAAAGTAAAAAAATATATAAATACTGTTCAGTTTTCCACGCTTAATTCACGGAACCAGGAATTCATGTCTGACTGAACTTATGGTCGCAGTTCAGTCGTCATCATGTTAAGCCCGCCCACCGACTCGTGATTGGCCCGGTACATCTTGGATTTTTCGGAAATTTAAGTGAATTGAGAGTAACTAGACTGACCTTGCAAATGTAATTTGCTGCCGCTAGGGGCGCGTCTAGATTCTAGGCTAGCGATAGTCAAACATCGCTAACAATTTACAATAGGGTTCAATTCTGATACATGCTTTAGGTATCATGAACTAACAATGAACAACCATTTTTTACAGAATGTTCATGAATGTTAATTAATGCAGTGCCATTTACAAACTTGGGGTCAGTAAGGTATTTGTTTTCAAGAAATGTATACTTTTATTGAGGATTTTTATTGAGTAAGGATGCTTTAAATTGATCAAAAGTGACTAAATACTTTTGTAATACTACAACAGATTTCTATTTCAAATAAATCAGATTATCAAAGAATCCTTAAAAAAAAAAAAAAAAAAAAAAATATTAAGCAGCACAATTGTTTTCAGTATTGATAATAATAAGAAATGTTTATGTGACATTGAAAACTGGAGTAATGGCTGATGAAAATTCAGCTTTGCATCATAGGAATAAATTACATTTTATAATATATTAGAAAACAGATATTTTAAATTGTAAAAAAAAACAATTCAACAATATTACTGTTACTATTATATTTCTGATGTTAACATAAGGTGAGCATTAACAAATGTTAGCAAATAAAATAAAAAATAGGGAAAATGAGCATTAATCCAATATCCAATATTTTTAGTACCACTACATTAAAATAATAATAATAATAATAATAATAATAATAATAATAATAATAATAATAATAATAATAATAATAATAAAAAATAGGGAAATTGAGCATTAATAATTATTATCCAATATTTTTCAGTACCACTACATTAAAATAAAATAAAATAAATAGGGAAAATAAGCATGAATAATTAATGCACAATATTTTCCAGCACTACTAATTTAAAAATAACATAAAACAATTTAAAATAAAATAAAAAAATAAATAATTAATATCAAATTGTTTCCAGAACCACTAAATTAAAAATAAAATAAAATAAAATAAATACATAAATCAATTTAAATAAAATTAATTAATTAATAAAGAAAATAAGTGTGAATAATTAATATCCAATATTTTCCAGTACCACTACATTAAAAATAAAATAATATAAAATAAAATAAAATAAATAGCGAAAATTATCATAATTATTATCCAATATTTTTCCAGTACCACTACTTTAAAAATAAATAAACTAATAGGTAAAATGAGCATAAATAATTAATATCCAATATCCAGTACCACTAATTAAACAATAATTAAATAAATAAAATAAAATAAAATAAAATAAAATAGGGAAAATGAGCATGAATAATTAATATCCAATATTTTTCCAGTACCACTACATTAAAAATAAATAAAATATATAGGAAAAATGAGCATAATTAATATCCAATATTTTTCCAGTACGACTACAATAAAAAAATAAAATAAAATAAAATAATAGGGAAAATGAGCATGAATAATTAATATCCAATATTTTTTTCAGTACCACTACATTAAAAAATAAATAAAATATAATAATAGGGGAAATGAGAGTGAATAATTAATACCCAATATTTTCCAGAACCACTAGTTTAAAAAAATAAATAAATAAATAAAATATAATAAAATAATAAAATAAAATAGGGAAAATGAGCATAAAAATTAATATCAATATTTTCCAGTACCACTAATTAAAAATAAATAAATAAATAAATAAATAAAATAAAATACGGAAAATGAGCATGAATAATTAATATCCAATATTTTTCTAATACTATTAGATTAAAAGTAAATATTTAAATAAAATACAATACAATAATATGGAAAATGAGCATGAATAATTAATATCCAATATTTTCCAGTACCACTAAATTAAAAATTTAATTAAATTAAATACCTGATGATTAAAAATTATGAACAGTTTTGGATGTTTGAAGGCTGAATTTATTTGATCAAAAATGCACTAAAAACAACTGCGAAATATTTAAAAGGCATTTAAAAGACAAGGTAAGCTAGCCATAGAAAAAAAAATTTAATCTTGCACAATAAGACCTGGCAAATTTATACGGACAGTAAATTCTGAATTCATGTTGCCTTTAAGGCTTGTGCACCATTCCCAAGGGTTTCAGAAGACTGTCTTGCACCTGAATGAATATTTGTCTCTCTCCATTGCCATCTTTCCCTGCAGTGGGAAGGAGGTGTGATTGTTGGAGATGCGGCACAATACCTCTGTGGTGTGTACTGCAGGGTTATAGTCCGGTCAGGATGAGGAATTGAGTGGGCGTTTCAGAGAGGTGATGCAGCTGTAGAGCCTGTAGAGTGTGTCTGCTGCAGGAAGACACAATTAAACACTGTCATAGCTCAATAACTGCTGCTTACTGCTCCATATCAGCGGGATACAGCAGCTGATTGAGCACAGGGTGGAAAAGGAAGCTGTAAATGTACCTCAGACTTACTTAGAGTACATTAGAGAAAGACACTTTTGGATAATGTGATATGGTGCTGTTGACGTAAACAAAATCGCCCCACTGTGCATGGCAATTAAAACTAATGCACTTGGGCACAGTTTGTTGATGGTATGTATTTGCAATAAATTACAGGAAGCATAATCTGAGATTAAATATCAGCAACTGTTGGACAGATTCTGAATATCCCATTTTAAAATGCGTTTTGCATTACCAGGCGTGTGTCAGCCTCCTTGAAAGGCACTGATGCGCACGCACACAGTGCTCAGAATAGTAATGGACCATTTTACTGGCTCTCTCGCCAATAACCCACATCCTCCTCTAGACTGAAGCCCATCGCACACACGTTTGTTTTTCTATCATCATGTGGACTTTCCATTGACTTCTGCTGTTTTATTCTGAGCTAATGCTATTTTCCATCTCCTCAATCTAACCTTAAGGGAATAGTTTACCTACAAATGAAAATTTTCTGACGATTAACTCGCCCTCAGACCAGTTTGTTTTTCATCAGAACAAAGTTGCTCACCAATGGATCCTATGCAGTGAATGGGTGCCGTCAGAATGAGAGTCCAAACAGCTGATTAAAACATCACAATAATCCACACGACTCTAGTCCATCAGTTAATGTCTTATAAAGTGAAAAGTTAAGTGTTGAGTGCACTCTCATTCTGACGGCACCCATTCACTACAGAGGATCCATTGGTGAGCAAATGATGTAATGCTACATACAAACTCATCTGTATCTTGAATGGCTTTAGGGTTAATTTTAATCGTTTAGGTGAACTACTCCTTTAGCACAAACCTTTTAGCATTTATACACCATTTAGTGTCTCCATTAAGCCGTTTTCCCTCATGGGAACCTTTGGCTGGTCCCAATGTAGCTCATTTCAGGTTTTACTATCTTTGTGGTTCCCATGAACACACACAATCTCAATTAACATGTACAATCACACTCTAATGGACAATTTCTTAACAAACACTGGCAAAGAGTATTCATGTGAAGACTTAACAGAACATGTACACTATACATGTCAAAGTGAGAGGCTTTGCTACTCTATTCAACGTGTTCTGTGAAGCAGGACCCTTAGTGTGCAAGCAATAGCCAGAGGACACAAATGCAGTTATGTTCCTTCATTCAAGGCCAAGAGCTCCAACATACAAATTGAATGGTGTATGCAATTGTTTATGTGCAAACTGTATGTATAAGATCTAGATATTTAAGAGCACGCTGCCCCCTGTTGGTGCAGTCTGTGAGATTCACAGTCTTAATGTTGATTTCAGTGTGAATCAGAAGTCGATTAAGTGTGGTTGTAGGATGAGTAACTGAGACACAGCACTAGGCCAACACTGCAGAACCCATTCAAAATAATGATTCCAATTAGAATGGTTCTATTAAAATTATGAGTTGTGTTATGAGTTGACTATCTGGTTCTTCGAAGGTTAAAAAAAGTTCTTAAAATCTTCTTGAAGTGTCTTATGTTCATCACGGCTGGTCTTTCAGAAATCATTCTAATATGCTGAATTGGTGCTCAAGAAACATTTTTGTCAATGTTGAAAACTGTTGTGCTGCTTAGTATTTTTGATTAAGATCACTTTGATCATTCTCATAGAATAAAAGCATGGATGTATTTTTTAACAGCGGATAGATGGGTGGATGGATGGATGGATGAATGGATGGATGGACGGGCGGATGGATAGACGGACGGATGAATGGACGGATAATTGGATTTTTGCACAGCGGATGGATGGATGGATGAATTTTTGAACAGTGAATGGAAGGATGGAAGGATGGATGGGCGGATGTGCGGATGGATTTTTGGAAAGCGGATGTGCGGATGGATTTTTGAAAAGCGGATGTGCGGACGGATTTTTGAAAAGCGGATGTGCGGACGGATTTTTGAAAAGCGGATGTGCGGAGTGATTTTTGAAAAGCGGAGGGGCGGATGGATTTTTGAAAAGCGGATGGGCGGATGGACGGATGGATTTTTGAACAGCGGATGGGCGGATGGATTTTTGAAAAGCGGATGTGCGGACGGATTTTTGAAAAGCGGATGGGCGGAGTGATTTTTGAAAAGCGGATGTGCGGAGTGATTTTTGAAAAGCGGAGGGGCGGATGGATTTTTGAAAAGCGGATGGGTGGATGGACGGATGGATTTTTGAACAGCGGATGGAAGGATGGATGAATGAACAGCAGATGGATGGATGGATGGACGGAAGGATTTTTGAACAGCGGATGGATAGAAGGATGGATGGATTTTTGAACAGAGGATGGAAAGATGGATGGACGAATAGACAGATGGATTTTTGAACAGCGGATGGATGGATGGATGGATGAACAGCAGATGGATGGATGGATGGACGAATAGATTATTGAACAGCGGATGTATGCAAGGAAGGATGGATTTTTTTGAACAGTGACAGCAGATAGATGGATGGATGAATTTTTGAACAGCAGACGGATGGATGAACAGCAGATGGATGAATTTTTTAACAGCGAAAGGAAGGATGGATGGATGAACAGCAGATGGATGGATGAATTTTTGAACATCAGAAGGAAGGATGGATGGACGGATGGATGGATGGATTTTTGAACAGCAGATGGATGGATGAATTTTTGAACATCGGAAGGAAGGATGGATGGACGGATGGATGGATGGATTTTTGAACAGCAGATGGATGGAAGGATGGATGGATTTCTGAACAGCAGATGGATGGAAGAAAGGATGGATTTTTGAACAGCGGATGGATTTTTGAACAGCGGATGGATGGATGGATGGAAGGATGGATGGATGGATGGATGGATGGATGGATGGACGAATGGATTATTGAACAGCGGATGTATGTAAGGAAGGATGGATTTTTTTTAACAGTGGAAGGATGGATGGATTCTTGGCTGAAATTATGGCGGTGCAAACAATTTTAATTTTCACAGAAAAAGCAAGTTATGGCAAAACAATTAAGACAGCAATAGATAAAAGTGAGTTTTAGAAACAGTTGTAAATCTCTTAATATTGTCTGCGGTTGGAACGCAAAATGACCTTAATGTTCCCAGAAAATGAAATGATTCAACTTTAAGGATACTCACAGTTTAGTCTCAGTCTACAGACACAGAGCTCTATATAAACCATCTGTCATGTTATGATAAAGGTTTCCAGGTTTTTTTTTCTTTATGTTCTGTAAGACTAATCTAATGGGAAATAAACTCTAATAATTTATCAGGGATGGACACTGAATGAGAGACAGATGGACTTTCAGCATGACTTTGGTCATTTGTTCAACAATGGAGCTTAAAGCTAAAGAGCCTGAAGTGAAATGACAGTCAGACTGACAGAAAACAATCATACATCCAGACATTACCCTCAGGTCACTGGGGTCACTGGTGGGTGCTTCGAAAAAGCATTGGAAGATGACAGGAGCGAAGTAACGACGGGGTTCTCTTATTAAGTGCCAGGGCCAGACCACCCAGAGCCCTGTCAGTGCGACCTCTGACCTCTGCTCCTTTAATGTCAGAACTGAAACATATGTTCAATGACAGCGTCTGCAGAGCGCTGATAGAGGAGAGATGTCATATAACAAATCATCTTTCCTTTGCTCTTAATCCATATATGACTCTCGGGGTGAAACTGAGGGGAAAAGGTGAAGATTTCCTGCAAATCTGCTGACATGAGGACTGAAGCTGCTGGGAAAGATGTTGAATAAAGCATGACTCATTCCAGTTTAATGGCCAAATCCCATCTAAGCCAGTATGAGTCAAGTCCCATGTTAAATACTCGTTTTAATATATGAGAGAAGAACAAAGACTGACTGAAGAAAAGAAAAGAAAAAACAATGTAAACTGTTAATACTTTTCAAAAAAGGTCTTTTTCAATAGTCTATAATATATAAAGCAACACTATGCCTACTAAATATACACAAATGTAAAACCATGTTTCATTCTTTTTTTATAAATGATCACTCATGCAATGCATAATGTGCGTCTGAACAACCCAACAAACAGTCAGTAGCTTCACTGATCCAATTCATTCATCTTGGAATCAAACATAATTAGTCTTGATCTGTGTGTTTGAATCACTAAAAAGAACCGGTTCAGAGTTATATGTTAAGTCGGGCAACTCTGGTCACACTATATGATTTTGATTCACTAAAAATAAATGGTTCATAAGAGTCATTTGTTCAGGAGTTGGAGTACATGCATTTTACTGTATGTTTTTGATTGACTAAAAAGAAACCGGTTCAAAAGAGTAATTTATTCAGAAGTCAGACTACATGGTTTAATGTAAAGGTTTATAAGGGTAATTTACTGTGGAGTCGAACCACATGCATTATACTGTATGTTTTTGATTAACTTAAATAAACCCGTTCTTTTGTTCAGGAGTTGGATTACACATGTTTTACTGTATGTTTTTGATTTGCTTAAAAGAACTGGCTCATAAAAGTCATTTGTTCAGGATTCAGCCTATACGTGTTTTACAGTATGTTTTTGACTCACTAAAAAGAACCGGTTCATAAGAGTCATTTGTTCAGGAGTCGGACTACATGTGTTTCACTCTATGTTTTTGATTCACTAAGAGAACTGGTTCATAAGAGTCATTTATTTAGGAGTCGGACTACACCTGTTTTACTGCATGTTTTTGATTCACTAAGAGAACAGGTTCATAAGAGTCATTTGTTCAGGAGTCGGACTACAAATGTTTTACTTTATATTTCTGATTATTAAAAAGAAATGGTTCATAAGAGTCATTTGTTCAGGAGTTGGATTAGACGTTTTACAGTATGTTTCTGTTTAACTAAAAAGAACCGGTTCACAGGAGTCATTTGCTCAGGAGTCGGACTACACCTGTTTTACTGCATGTTTTTGATTCACTAAAAAGAACCGGTTCATAAGAGTCATTTGTTCAGGAGTCGGACTACACCTGTTTTACTGCATCTTTTTGATTCACTAAAAAGAACCGGTTCATAAGTGTCATTTGTTCAGGAGTCGGACTACATGTGTTTTACTGTATGTTTTTGATTCACTGAGAGAACAGGTTCATAAGAGTCATTTGTTCAGGAGTTGGATTAGACGTTTTACAGTATGTTTCTGTTTAACTAAAAAGAACAGGTTCACAGGAGTCATTTGTTCAGGAGTCGGACTACACCTGTTTTACTGCATGTTTTTGATTCACTAAAAAGAACCGTTCATAAGAGTCATTTGTTCAGGAGTCGGACTACACCTGTTTTACTGCATCTTTTTGATTCACTAAAAAGAACCGGTTCATAAGAGTCATTTGTTCAGGAGTCGGACTACATGTGTTTTACTGTATGTTTTTGATTCACTGAGAGAACAGGTTCATAAGAGTCATTTGTTCAGGAGTTGGATTAGACGTTTTACAGTATGTTTCTGTTTAACTAAAAAGAACAGGTTCACAGGAGTCATTTGTTCAGGAGTCGGACTACACCTGTTTTACTGCATGTTTTTGATTCACTAAAAAGAACCGGTTCATAAGAGTCATTTGTTCAGGAGTCGGACTTCACATTTTACCAGTGTTGCCAGACGTACGATAATTATCGTATTTGTACCATAATTTTGACCTCTGTACGATGTACGATCAATAATACCACAATGTACGATAATTTCAGAATTTTGTGACACCATGGTCGTTGTAATTATAGAGCTTCTATTCTCAAAGATCTAGCTGTGTGGATCCTACGTCTACATGATTGTGAGGAGACGTGAATGTGAACGCATGTCTTTAATCCAATCTTACGTCTTCTCAACCAATATCATGTGGAGAATGGCTCTCTATCAGGAGTAACGTTACAGGTTAACGTTCCTGTCGCACTTATGACAGTTGTTTCAAAACTGAGGTTGTTAGTTTAACAATAAAGTACAGAAAATGAGTGCTGAAAAGGATAAATAGCTGTAACATCTAGATTAATAGCTGTATTTTGAACGTTTGACTCGGGTAAAATAATTAGTTTAGCATTGCAATAAGGTATAGAAAATGAGTGCTGAAAAGGATAAATAGCTGTAACATCTAGATAAATATCTTTATTTTGAACGTTTGACTCAAATACGATAATTTTCTCCCAAATACGATAATTTTGAGCTTCTGGTACGATACTTGGACATTTCCAATCTGGCAACACTGCATTTTACTGTATGTTTTGGATTAACTAAAAAGAACAGGTTCATAAGAGTCATTTGTTCAGGAGTCGGACTACACATGTTTTTACTTTATATTTCTGATTATTAAAAAGAAATGGTTCATAAGATTCATTTGTGCAGGAGTTGGATTAGACGTTTTACAATATGTTTTTGTTTAACTAAAAAGAACCGGTTCACAGGAGTCATTTGTTCAGGAGTAGGACTACACCTGTTATACTGCATGTTTTTGATTCACTAAAAAGAACCGGTTCATAAGAGTCATTTGTTCAGGAGTCGTACTTCACATTTCACAGTATGTTTTTGATTCACTAAAAAGAACCGGTTCATAAGAGTAATTTGTTCAGGAGTTAGGCTACATGTGTTGTACTGTATGTTTTTGATTAACTACAAAAATCATAAGAGTCATTTGTTCTGGAGTTGGAAACACTGGTCATGTTATAGGTGTTTGACTGACTAAAAATAACCATTTAGGGAATCAAACTACACAGTCATTTTTTTTGTGAGTCATACTACTCAGATTCAGTAGCGTCATTTAGTATTATAAGTGATTCTTGGTTCCCAAACTTAATTATACAGCACTTTTACAAATGAATAATGCAAAAAGAAGAGCTTTATTATATGCATACTCTAATTCTAAGGTACTACTAAATTATTCAACCCTATTCAATTCATGTTCATTTGGAAACCACTTTTTACAATTCATACAGCTTTACAGAAAAAGGTTACATCAAATATCAAAATCAAGAAACCAATTATAATGCAAAGAGAATGTGAATATGATCTATACAGGCTTTACAGAATTATTTATTATTCAGACTAAACTTGGTCACTAACAACTAAGAATTAAAGTGGATGTTGCTCTTTCAGCTCATGGACCTGTCTGTCTGCTGGTGATGTCATGAAGGGCTCCTCCATTATGTATTGATACAGCACTGATATATGCCGTCTCATTTGGGGTCTGTCATGCACAGATGGACCTCTGAGTTCCTGCGATTTGGTACCACAGACAGCTCGCCTGAGCACAACGAGCCATTATAAAATACAGACAAATAAAACAAAATAGAGGACATATAAAATATTAATGATGCTTAATACAACAGCTGTGAATGAAGGGCAAACAAGGCAATGCAGAGGAGCAGATGATATCACATCTGTTGTCAAAGAAAAACAGATTTTACATTTTATGAAGGAAATGAGCGGTGCCCGTCCATGAAAATGTCATTGTTATAATGTGAGAGTATGGTGAGTGGTTGCTATATGGTTGTTAACGTGTCTGTTTCTTGTGTTTCTATGCAGTTGCTAGGGTGTTTTGGATGTCACAAGAGAGAACCCTCAATTCACTATATAATATTTTGGCTTCAGGTCTGCAACAAAAACTACAAATAATAACAATAATAACAATATAATAATAATAATAATAATAATAATAATAATAATAATAATAATAATAATAATAATAATTATAATAATAATAACAATAACAACAACTACAATAATAATAAAAATATTTTTTTGTAATTTACAAATAATATTTTCTTTTATAAATAGCACACACCTTTTTAAAAACAACATAATTTGAAATATAATTTATGTAAAAGCTACATGTCAAAATGTAATATATAATATCATTTTGATTCATATAATATATCAATATAATATAATATAATATAATACAATACCCATTTAAAAATAATAATAATAATAATAATAATAATTATTATTATTATTATTATTACAGAGCAACCCATTTTAAAGTATTTAAATTACTTAAACACATTTTAAATTATTAATAGTTTTTATGTCTGATATAATAATATTAATACACTTTTTTTATTTACAAAAAAATATATTTTTCGATAAATAGCACACATCTTTTTAAAAACAACAATTTAAAATATAAAATTTTGTAAATATATAATATAATATAATATAACACCCATTTCATAATAATAATAATAATAATAATTATTATTATTATTATTATAATTATTATTATTATTATTGAGCAACCTCATAAACTATTTAAAATAATTAAACCCATTTTAAACTAAAACTGGGTTTTTTATGTCTGATATAATATTTCCAAAATTAATAATATTAATAAACTTTTTTTTAGAAATGTACAAAAAAAAAATATATATATATATTTTTTAATAAATAGCACACACCTTTGTAAAAACATAATATAACATTTATATATAATATAATTTTAATTCATATAATATTCATATTCATATAATAACACACCCATTTCATCACTTAGAAAACATTAATATAATAATAATAATAATAATAATAATAATAATAATAATAATAATAAAATAATATTTTATAAATTTCTAAAAAAAAAAAATCTATAAATAGCACACGGCTTTTAAAAACAATCGGCATAATTCGAAATATAATTTATGTAAAAGCTACATGCCAAACTTTAGTTCCACCTAGTTTAATACTTGTTTTATTCAAATTCCTAACCTTAATGAGCAAGCATCAATAATCAGACAACAAAATGGAGACAAATAGGAATGTAGTTAGCTCTCATTATAAAGCCGTTAACAGATCGCTGTGACACAAATCCCATTCTTAAGGAATATTTAAAACCCATCAGCTCAGTAAATCAGAGCTGTTTCATCAGACTATAAAAGATGTGCTTCACAAAAAGGCTCCCTTTTGAGTTCATAACACACACATGCAAAATTAACAGAAGTGAATACTGTATTCACTAAAGCCCTGGACAATAACACCAGCATTCTCTGCAACTTTAATTAAAGTGGTGGATTTACAATCACTTCAGTTCTGGAATGTGAATGACATGAATGAATGTCCCTCCGGATCGGGATTTTAATCTAAATTCACATGTTTCGACACGTCCCTCACTCAGTTTGATTACTGTAATTGGAGTTTTTGCCTCCTACCTACTCCACTTCTTGAGTAATTCCTGCTTAATATGAATAAATAAATAAATTACACCGCCAACAAACATCCCAAATTCCCCCGAGGGACTTCCGCTGCATGTAAGGGATACATTTTGAATATTATAAGAGAATTAGTTTCAGCAATTAGTTTCAGCAAATGGCACAGAATATCGGTCTGATTTGAAATGGAAATCATTTTTGGACCACGGATGCTTGTTTTCACGCTGGTTAATTGATTCGGCGATGGGCAGAGTGTTGGTTTAACGCGGCTGAACATGTTTGTGATGCTAAAGACGAAGCGCCAGACCGAGAGTTGAATCTCACGAGCCGAGTTCGTGCAAAACAGGGAGATTTCTCAGCAGTCAGGGTCAAAAGCAGCACACTTCTTCTAGTGTTTGCACATTTGTTTTCCACCCACACCTTAAATGAAATATTCATCCAGGATTTAACTGCATCTCATTAATGAAGCGTGGAAGAATGAGAGAATGTGTGAGAGATATAGTTAAGACAAAAGCCCACCAGATTACCAAATATGACCCACTGTAAAAGGTTATGCATGTAAAGTGTTCAACAATAAAAAAATAAAAACATGTGTTTTACTATTCATTCATAAACTGAATATACTGCATGTGTTAGCCTTCACAGCCTCATTCATTCTCGTCAAATTAAATAAATAAAAATACTTATATACTAAATATACTAACAATATAATATCTAGACATATTTTAAAAATCTTTTAGAAATCTTTTGTAAAAATACACACTACCTTTTAAACATTTTTTTATTCAGCAAGGATGTGACATTGAAGACTGGAGTAATGATGCTGAAAATTCAGCTTTGCCTCACAGAAATAAATGTGACCCTGGACCACAAAACCAGTCTTAAGTCGCTGGGGTATATTTGTAGCAATAGCCAAAAATACATTGCATGGGTCAAAATTTTTGATTTTTCTTTTATGCCAAAAATCATTAAGAAATTAAGTAAAGTTCATGTTCCATGAAGATTTTTTGTAAAATTCCTACTGTAAACATATCAAAATGTAATTTTTGATTTGTAATATGCATTGTTAAGAACCTAATTTGGACAATTTTAAAGGTGATTTTCTCAGTCTTTTTGATTTTTTTGCATCCTCAGATTTCTGATTTCAAATAGATGTATCTCGGTCAAATATTGTCCTATCCTAACAAACCATACATCAATAGAAAGCTTATTTATTGAGCTTTCATATGCTGTATAAATCTCAGTTTTGTCAAATTTCACATTATGACTGGTTTTGTGGTCCAGGGTCACAAATGACATTTTACAGTATATTCAAATATAAAACAGTTATTTTAAATTGTAATAATATTTCACAATATTAGAGTTTTTTCTGAATTTTTATTTTAAAAAATTAAGCCTTGGGGTCAGTATTTTTTTAAACAAATTAATACTTTTATTCAGCAAGGATGTGACACTGAAGACTGGAGTAATAATGCTGAAAATTCAGCTTTGCATCACAGAAATAAATTACATTTTACAGTATATTAAAATAGAAAACAGTTGTTTTAAATTGTACTAATATTTCACAATATTAGAGTTTTTAACGTATTATATATATATATATATATATATATATATATATATATATATATATATATATATATATTTTTTTTTTTTTTTTTTTTTTTTTTTTTTCACAATATTACAATTTTTACTGTATTTTTTATTTTAAAAAATGCAGCCTTGGAGTTTGAGCATTTTAAATTGTAATAATATTTCTTAATATTACGGTATTTTGCTGTATTTTTTCATTTTAAAAATGCTAAACTTTTATTAAGCAAGGATGTGACACTGAAGACTGGAGTAATAATATTGAAAATTCAGCTTTACATCACAAAAATAAATAAAACTTTAAAGTATATTAAAATAGAAAACAGTTATTTTAAAATGTAATCATATTTTCACAGTATTACAGCCTTGGAGTCTTTTTGGAGCCTTGGAGTTTTTTCCCTTTAAAAAAAAAAAAAAATCAAATTTTTATTAATCAAATAAAATTTTAAATTATATTAAAATTGTAATAATATTTTACAATATTACAGTTTTTACTGTATTTTTTGCTAACAAAAATGCTGCCTTGAGCATTAAAAATCGTACTGATGCTAAAATTTTGAATGCCAGTATATACAGTCATGGCCAAAATTGTTGGCACCCCTGAAATTTTTCCAGAAAATCAAGTATTTCTCACAGAAAAGTGTTGCATTAACACATGTTTTGCTATACACGTTTATACCCTTTGTGTGTATTGGAACAAAACAAAAAAAGGGAGGAAAAAAAAGCAAATTTGACATAATGTCACACAAAACTCCAAAAATGGGCTGGACAAAATTATTGGCACCCTTTCAAAATTGTGGATAAATAAGATTGTTTTAAGCATGTGATGCTCCTTTAAACTCACCTGGGGCAAGTAACCGGTGTGGGCAATATAAAAATCCCACCTGAAAGCAGATAAAAAGGAGAGAAGTTCACTTAGTCTTAGTCACACTAAACATGGACAACCGAAAGAGAAGAAGAGAACTGTGTGAGGACTTGAGAACCAAAATTGTGGAAAAATATCAACAATCTCAAGGTTACAAGTCCATCTCCAGACATCTAGATTTGCCTTTGTCCACAGTGCACAACATCATCAAGAAGTTTGCAACCCATGGCACTGTAGCTAATCTCCCTGGGCGTGGACAAGAGAGAAAAATTGATGAAAAGTTTTAACGCAGGATAGTCCGGATGGTGGATAAGCAGCCCCAAACAAGTTCCAAAGAAATTCAAGCTGTCCTGCAGGCTCAGGGGGCATAAGTTTCAGCGCAAACTATCCGTCAACATTTAAATGAAATGAAACGCTATGGCAGGAGACCCAGGAGAACCCCACTGCTGACACCGAGACATACAGTTTGCCAAAATGTACTTGAGTAAGCCAAAATCCTTCTGGGAAAACGTCTTGTGGACAGATGAGACCAAGACCAAGAGCTTTTTGGTAAAGCACATCATTCTACTGTTTACCGAAAACGGAATGAGGCCTACAAAGAAAAGAACACAGTATACCTTCAGTCAAATATGGTGGAGGTTCAAAGATGTTTTGGGGTTGTTTTGCTGCCTCTGGCACTGGGTGCCTTGACTATGTGCAAGGCATCATGAAATCTGAGGATTACCAAAGGATTTTGGGTCGCAGTGTAGGGCCCAGTGTCAGAAAGCTGGGTTTGCGTCCAAGATCTTGGGTCTTCGAGCAGGACAATGACCCCAAACATACTTCAAAAAGCACCCAGAAATGGATGGCAACAAAGTGCTGGAGAGTTCTGAAGTGGTCAGCAATGAGTCCAGATCTAAATCCCATCGAACACCTGTGGAGAGATCTTAAAATTGCTGTTGGGAAAAGGCGCCCTTCCAATATGAGAGACCTGGAGCAGTTTGCAAAGGAAGAGTGGTCCAAAATTCCGGGTGAGAGGTGTAAGAAACTTATTGATGGTTATAGGAAGCAACTGATTTCAGTTATTTTTTCCAAATATTAAGTTAAGGGTGCCAATAATTTTGTCCAGCCCATTTTTGGAGTTTTGTGTGACATAGTCAAATTTGCTTTTTTTCCTCCCTTTTTTGTTTTGTTCCAATACACACAAAGGGAATAAACATGTGTATAGCAAAACATGTGTTAATGCAATACTTTTCTTTGAGAAATACTTGATTCTCTGGAAAAATTTCAGGGGTGCCAACAATTTTGGCCATGACTGTAAGACTGTTCTAATCAAACTGTAAAGTTGAACAGACAACTAACATAATCTCGTAAGCTAGTGAGTGTGGCGTTTCCTAGAGGTGTGTTATGTGGAGCAGTCGGTTCAGGTCGTGTATCTGGGTCAGACCCGTATCAGCCTGCTGCCGCCTGCAGGTCCACATGACATAATCTACAGCAGAAATGCAGAGAATGAAGATTACCGAATAACAGAGAGATTCGCATTATGGCAACATGATTTATATGCGAGTCCCAGTGCACTTCCTTTCCATCACATCCATACTGATGTTTCTTTACCTCACCTTACTGTCTGACAGAAAATGTCACAACTCAATCCATCACCTCACTTCTGACATGCTTTTCAATCTCTAGTCTCTATTCAATAAACGTCTCGCATGAGAGACAGACTGATAAACCACTCATTAAACTCCATAGATTTTACCACAAGAAATCAACAAACTCTCCTTGAGGGATTCTAGAAGTAATGAGTTCAATATAAAACAAAACACTGGCCACAAAAGAGCATTAAAATATTAAAGTATTTTTTTAAAGCAAGCTAATACATTTTTATTAAAAGAAATGAATACTTTTATTCAGCAAAGATGTGACACTGAAGACTGGAATAATGATGCTAAAAATTCAGCTTTGCATCACAGAAATAAAAAAAGAAGTAGCTTTGGAGTCAGTATTTTTTATTTTCTATCAAAAGAAATTAATTTTATTCAGCAAGGATGTGACACTGAAAACTAGAGAAATGATGCTAAAAATTAATCTTTGCATCACAGAAATAAATGTAAATTAAAATGGATTTATTATTTTAAATTGTAATAATATTTCACAATATAACAGTTTTTACTGTATTTTTTATTTAAAAAAATGTAGCCTTGGAGACAGATTTTTTTATTTTATTAAATAAAAATGTATACTTTTATTCAGCAAGGATGTGACACTGAAGACTGGAGTAATGATGCTGAAAATTCAGCCTTGCATCTCAAAAATACATTATATTTTAAAATATATTAAAATAGAAAACTGTTACTTTAAATTGCAATAATATTTCACAGTATTACAGTTTTTACTGTTTTTTATTTTAAAAAATTCAGCTTTGGAGTCAGCATTTTTTATTATTAAAAGAAATTAATACTTTTATTCAGCAAAGATGTGACACTAAAGACTGGAGTAATGATGCTAAAAAAACACCTTTGCATCATAGAAATAAATTACATTTTAAAGTATATTACAATAGAAAACAGTTATTTAAAATTGCAATAATATTTCACAATATTACAGTTTTACTGTATTTTGTTACTTTTTAAAAAAGCAGCTTTGGAGTCAGTATTTTTTATTTTTTATTAAAAGAAATTAATACTTTTATTCAGCAAGGATGTGACACTGAAGACCGGAGTAATGAAGCTGAAAATACAGCCTTGCATCTCAAAAATACTTTATATTTTAAAATATATTACAATAGAAAACAGTTACTTTAAATTGCAATAATATTTCACAGTATTACAGTTTTTACTGTTTTTTATTTTTAAAAAAATCAGCTTTGGAGTCAGTATTTTTTTTATTAAAAGAAATTAATACTTTTATTCAGCAAAGATGTGACACTAAAGACTGGAGTAATGATGCTAAAAAAAACACCTTTGCATCATAGAAATAAATTACATTTTAAAGTATATTACAATAGAAAACAGTTATTTTAAATAATAATATTTCACAATATTACAGTTTTTAATGTATTTTTTATTTTACAAAATGTAGCCTTGGAGTCAGATTTTTTTATTTTATTAAATAAAAATGTATACTTTTATTCAGCAAGGATGTGACACTGAAGGCTGGAGTATTGATGCTGAAAATTCATCTTTGCATCACAGAAATAAATTACATTTTAAAGTATATTAAAATAGAAAACAGTTATTTAAAATTGCAATAATATTTCACAATATTACAGTTTTAATGTATTTTGTTACTTTTTAAAAAAGCAGTTTTGGAGTCAATATTTTTTTATGTTTATTAAAAAAAATAATACTTTTATTCAGCAAGGATGTGACACTGAAGACTGGAGTAATGATGCTGACAATTCGGCTTTGCATCACAGAAATAAATTACATTTTAAAGTATATTACAATAGAAAACAGTTATTTAAAATAATAATAATAATATTTCACAATATTACAGTTTTTACTGTATTTTTTACTTTTAAAAGTGCAGCTTTAAAATCAGTATTTTTTGTTAAAAGTAATTAAAACTTTTATTCAGCAAAGATGTGACACTAAAGACTAGAGTAATGATGCTGAAAATTCACCTTTGCATCACAGAAATAAATTACATTTTAAAAGTATATTAAAACAGAAAACAGTTATTTTAAATAGTAATAATATTGCACAATATTACAGTTTTTACTGTATTGTTTTATTTAAAAATCACAGCCTTGCGGTCAGTATTTTTTTTTTTCTTCTTCTTTTTTTTATCATTTTTGACAACAATGCAACAAAATCTAAATAAAAAACAACAACTTGCAAACCGAGGTCAACAAATGCAAAACTGCATTGGACGCTCTTAATTTGAGCATCTGTGCGTGTTTTACATAACTCAAACCTTGCCCTGCTGGTGTTTAGTGTTGGATTAGAAATGCTTATCGGATCCACATTTGGCTCTTTGATGCTTTATAAGAGAAAGATGGCTGCTGGCTGTCTCTCATATAAAACAGGTGTTTGCGCTCACATGCAACAGGCATTTGTTTGTCCCAGGCCAGATGCGCAACCCCTTCTGTGTTTACATGCAACCCTGAAGAGAAGATGACCGTGTTCACTCTGAAACGCATCTTTCACTCAACGTGTTCACAATTACAGCACAGAGTGACGGGCGGTAAACAAACAAATAAAACCTCCTCTAACAGGAATCCAAACAAGCGATCTCACTGACACATCTGTAAATAAACTAGTACATTAGCATGCACCTCAGGCGTCCACGAAGGAAATGGCAGAAAATGATGGAATGGCTCTCTTGGGATGCAAATCTGGATGTGATTTTATTTAATAATTCTGCTGAATCTTTTCTGGAAATTAAAATGAAATTCAACCTTGAATATGAAATGACTTCATTTAGTTTCTACGAACAACTTGTTCCCCGTGTTTGAGGAGAAAAGACAAAAACTAGCAGCATGGGTTCACAGCAGGTGATGCGAGGATGGGACGATTACCGAGCGGCGCTGTATGTGGCCACGTGCTCGACGTGACACGCTGACACCATTCGCAACGCTGCGTGAGATCTGAGAGCGCGACCCCTGCCGACTGCCGGAAATGACAATGAAAGGACACTTACTCTGGCGAGGAGGCTGATGGGGTCGAGGCCAGGCGGAAGCTGAGACAGATCATGGTTCTCCTCACCAAGATAAACCTGCAGAGTCGTGCAGAGATGCCCCAGGCCCTCTTTCTTCTCCTCGCTCATGTCTGCTAAATCTAAACACAGAACACAGTGAAAGTTATGAATGATTCTGCTAACAAGCAAAAACTTTTATTGTTCTCCTACACTGCAAAAAAAGCTTTCTTACTTAGATTTTTCATCTTGTTTCCAGCCAAAATGTCTTAAAATTTGAAAAATTATTATTATACAAGTATACAATTATACAAGTTAAAATTGTCTTGTTTTATAAAAAAAAAAAGTCAAAATTAAGTGAGTTTCTTACCCCATTATTTTGCTTGTTCTAAGCAAAAACACACTTAATTTTGACTAATTTTAATTTTAATAATTTAACAAAATGATGTTTTTTGAGGAATATATTTCAGGATTTCTCTCCATATAATGGACTTCTATGGTGCCCCAAAATGCAGTTTAAATGCAGCTTCATATGATCCCAGCCAAGGAAGAAGGGTCTTATCTAGTGAAATGATTGGTTATTTTCTAAAAACATTTACATTTTCTATGTTTTTTTATCTCTACACAGAGTACACACAGAGCTAGACAAGACAAGCATTTGAGGTTAAAAAGTATACTTTTTTTTTTTTTTTTTTTAGAAAATAACCCATCGTTTTGCTAGATAAGACCCTTCTTTCCTCGGCTGTGATCGTTTAGAGCCATTTAAAGCTGCTTTTTGGAAGTTCAAACTCGGGGCCACCATAGAAGTCCATTATATGGAGAGGAATCCTGAAATGTTTTCCTCAAAAAACAGAATTTCCTTACAACTGAAGAAAGAAAGACATGAACATCTTGGATGACAAGGGGGTGAGTACATTGTCTGTAAATTTTTGTTCTGAAAGTGAACTACTTCTTTAAGATTTTTTTTTTTTGATATTTTGACTAGAAACAAGACAGAAAATCTAGCATTATAATAATATGTTTCTAAAAACATATTACCATCTTATTAAATCATAGTATTCCCATAGTAGATTAGCAAAAATATGGTATTAACATGATATGTGTGGAATAAATATTAAATCAGCTTTCCATTAATGTATGGTTTGTTGGGATAGGACGATATTTGTCCGAGATTTAAAAATCTGGAATCTGAGGGTGCAAAAAAATCTAAATATTGAGAAAATCGCCTTTAAAGTTGTCCAAATGAAGTTCTTAGCAATGCATGTTACTAATCAAAAATTAAGTTTTGATATATTTATGGTAGGAAATTTACAAAATATCTCCATGGAACATGATCTTTACTTACACTTGAGGTCAAAAGTTTACACCCCCCTTTCAGAATCTGCAAAATGTTCATTATTTTACCAAAATAAGATGGATCATGCAAAAGGCATGTGACCTGAATACGATATTTCATATAAAAGAATACGAAATTATAAAAATGACCCGGTTCAAAAGTTTACACCCCCTAGATTCTTAATACCGTGTTGTAACCTGAATGATCCACAGCTGTGTTTTTTGTTTGTTTGTTTGTTTAGTGATAGTTGTTCATGAGTCCCTTGATTGTCCTGAACAGTTTAAACGGTTCACTGTTCTTCTGAAAAATCCTTCAGGTCCCACAAACTATTTCGTTTTTCAGCCTTTTTGTGCATTTGAACACTTTCCAATAATAACTGATCCATATTTTCACACTGAGGACAACTGAGGGACTCATATGCAACTATTACAGAAGGTTCAAACTGATGCTTCAGAAGTAGAAACCATGCATTAAGAGCAAAGGGGGTGAAAACTTTTGAACAGAATGGAGATGTGTACAATTTTCCTATTTTGCCTAAATATTATATATTTTTTCATTTAGTACTGCCCTTCAGAAGCTACAGAAGATACTTGCATGTTTCCCAGAAGACAAACTAAGTTAAATTTACCCTGATCTTCAAAAAATATCAGTATTTTCAAGTTATTTTCAATGAAAATTTATCATCCTTACAGCTGTTCATAAATTACACTGGGTGCAGTAATAAATAACGTCAAGACTAGAAAAACAAAAACAGAACTAAACCTAATTTACCTGATAAAAAGTTCACATACTATGTTATTGGTGACAGTGGCATTAAAAACAACACACAGATGTAAACACCACTGAGCTGAACCAACACAAGCTGTGAAAAAGACTAATGATGATCAATGAGGATGAAGCACAAAAGAGCCGAAGCACACTATACTGTAAGAAACCAGAGGAGCATAAAAGCTTTGTGTGTGTTTGTTTTCACTTGTTGGTGTGTATTTAGCCAGTGAAGGCAAATCAAAACGCATTTTGCTTGTCTCATTAGAGCAGTTTTATGTCTGTACCAGTAAAATGGATGTTCGATAGTGGGGTTTTTAGGGTGTATTTAGAAAGAAAGAGGTCTGATTGTAGCATAAGAGTGTGTTTTTGGAAGTACAGCATACTCTTAAAAATAAAGGTGCTGCACAATGCCATAGAAGAACCTTTTTGTCTAAATGGTTCCATAAAGAACAAAAGCTTCTTTGTGGCAAATAAGGTTCTTCAGATTCTAAAAAGGTAAGCAATGGCTGAATGGTTCTTTGCGGAATCAAAAATGGTTCTTCTATGGCATCGCTTGAAGAACTTTTGAAGCACCTTTAATTTTAAGAGTGTATAAGTCTGGATGTGTGATTTATGTCAGAGCTTTGCCAAACATATGGGCTTTTTCATTAACCCTTCTGCTCTGATCCATTTCCTTCAAACGCACCATCAATGAAGTTCAGTGTGTTCACTGCTGCTGCGGCAGATAGGGCAAACGTTTGACCTGTGGCAGCAACTCACGCCTCGTATCTTTCGTTCTCTCACACACACATTCGCCATCATAAACACAGACACAGAGTAGTAAAACTCCACAGATTCAATACATAAATCTAAAACATCTTCACCACGTGTAGTGTCTTTTATCATCCTGAAAATTGAATCTCCACAAAACTGAACACAGTTACAGTGCTTAGGCTTGTTGGACAAACTGAAATGATTAAAATCTGTTCTTTGGATAATCACGATTTATTTTCAAAAATGATTGATAGATTGTCAATTATGAAAATTAACAAATAGCAGGCAGTAAATGAGCGCCGGTGGGGTCTGAAACCTCTCCTAAGAAGAAAATAACAGGCTGGATGGCAGACGGATCTACACACTTCCCACTTCTCAGGAGCATGAGAGGTTGAACGTGTGTGGAATTATGAGCCTGAAACAGGTGTTGGTCTCCTTAAAGCGATAGTTCAGCCAAAAATGAAGAGTTTGTGAGCATTTATGCATCTTTATGTTGTTCAAAGCCCTTCTGAGGAACGAAAATGAATAGATACAAGATGCTTTTTTTATACAATGAATATGAAAGAGGACTAAGGCTGTTCGGCTCCAAAAACACACTCTAAAAGCACCATAAAAACAGTAAATACGGCTTGTGAGTATATAAGGTTTCTAAAACTATATGATGCTTTATGTGAAGAAACGTAAAGTTGTAAAGTAGTATATTTGCCAAATCTGATTTACACTTACGCATTTACACTTACGCATTTAATTAAAAAATGCATTATCGAGATGTTTTTGTGATTAGCTGGGTTTCCATACTGTTTTATTTATTTGATCCAAAGTACAGAAAAAGCATTAATATTGTGAAATATTTTTACAATTTAAAATGTCATTTAAACCTGTAATCTAAGCTACATTTTCAGCATCATTGCTCCAGTCTTCAGTGTCTCATGATCCTTCAGGAATCATTTTGTGCTAACTTATCCTGTTAGCTTTTTTAACATTATACACTATACTATTCAAAAGCTTGGAGTCAGTATAATTTAAAAGAAATTCTATAAAGAAATTATAGAAATGAAAACGTTTATTTAGCAAGGATGCTTTAAATTGATCAAAAATTATGATAAAGATATTTAAAATGTTACAAAAGATTTCTATTGCAGATAAATGCTGTTCTTCTGAACTTTCTATTCATCATAAAAGCCTGAAAAGGCTACTTCTAAGCTAATTCTACTCAGCTGTTTTCAACATAACTATAATAATAAATGTTTTTTGAGCAGCAAATCTGAATATTAGAATGATTTCTGAAGGATCATGTGACTGGAGTAATGATGCTAAAAATTCAGCTTTGAAATCACAGGAATAAATTATATGTTTTGAAATATATTTTAAAATTGTATTGTTTTTGCTGCCTTGGTAAGCAGAAGTTCTTTTAAAAACATTAAAAATCTTACTGTTCAAAAACTTTTGACTGGTAGTGTATTGTTATTTTTAATTCTACACTCAAAAAAAGTGTTTTTCTCTAAGAAATTAACACTTTCATCCAACAAGGATGCATTAAATTGCTCAAAAGTGACAGTAAAGACATAAACATAAAAGTTTTTTCTATACATTAAAGTATCCTGAAGAATGCATCACAAAACTATTAAGCAAACTATTTTCAACACTGTCTGATAATAAAGGAAATGTTTCTTAAGCACCAAATCGCCATATTAGAATGATTTCTGAAGAATCATGCGAATAAAAATGCTAAAAATCTAGCTTTGCGTCACAGAAATAAATTACATGGTAAAATATTTCTATAATTTAAAAATGAATATATTTCTACATTTCATTCCTTACTAACCTTAAAAATTTGAACAGTATTGTAAGCTACGATGTAAATGCATTTTCTAAATATATTGTTTCTCTAACACACTATAAATTGCCAATAAATTATTTTATTTAATAAAAGACCACAGTTGCTACACCGTTTATTTCTATTTCACCATAATTTGCCCTGGAAGTGTCAATTTCATTCTCTTGAACGTGCATTGAAAATACAAATTCACAATTTAAATAGGAACATACAGTAAGTAATCACATTAATGTCTCATTAATGTCTCATGAACACTAACAATGATGAATGGTGAATGATTCCTTTAATTTCTGCAATTTCGCATGTCTCATTTGCTACCATTAAACTGAAATATACCCATCATTTGACCACTGAAAGACATGAAGGAAAGCATTAAAGTAAACGGCTCTTCTGTTTGTCTAAAGCAACTGGTCTACATATGAATTTCGATGTAAACCGGCACAGCCGCAAAAATGAGGAGCTGATGGATTTCCTGAAATAATACATGAGCCGACGAGACCTTCATTTTGAGGCGAGAGCGAGTGCGTCTCATAAGGCTGTTGTGTGTGATGAGAAAGCATAAGTTCAGAAGGGGCACCGACTGCTTCCATAAGGACCATCAGCGGGATTACCTCTCTAATGGCTGCACATTACTTATGACTGAATAGAAAAGAGTCAGGCCAAAGAGAAGTTCAAGGCTCTCTGTGACAAAATAGCCAATTACTTCTGAAAAGCCGGGGGCCGCGGGGCAGGTTTCACGGAGGGTCCGACCAGAGAAAAGAGAGGAAAATTCATAATGGTACAATAAACTCCTGCCAGGATCTGACATTTATTCACCTTCCATCACAGGAAATCTAATCTTTCATCCTCACAAGATAAGTTAGTGCTTTTTACAGCCAACCATTAACAACACAGCCTTTTATTTGGTATATAACTTTTTTAAAAGGAAAAAAGTCACGTTTTTGATATGACAATGGACATGTGAGGTTTTGGATAATATCAGCATAAATCCTGATAATTTCTTGTCATTTTGGCCTGGTTTCACAGAC
This sequence comes from Garra rufa, assembly GCF_049309525.1. NCBI lineage: Eukaryota > Metazoa > Chordata > Actinopteri > Cypriniformes > Cyprinidae > Garra > Garra rufa. The sequence continues at coordinate 9,297,888 of NC_133381.1, forward strand.
AGGGCTTAGACTAAGCCAGGATTAGCCCATAGTTCAATTAGGACATTTAAGTAATATTTATAAACATGCTTAGAAAAAAAGCATTACTGGTGAGCATCTTGAGACAAAACAAAAGCACTGATGTAATTTAAGATTAGTCAGTGCAAGTTTCTTTCAGTTGAAACAGCTCAGACTTACATTTTAGTCTTAGACTAGGCTTAAGCCTTGTTTGTGAAACCGGGGTATTCTTGATAATTTACTTACCTCCATGTCATCCAAGATGTTCATGTCTTTCTTTCTTCAGTCTGAATATTTTTGAGGAAAACATTCCAGGATTTTTCTCCATATAGTGGACTTCAATGGGAGCCAACGGGTTGAAGGTCCAAATTGCAGTTTTAATGCAGCTTCAAAAGGGACCTACATGATCTCTGTACTCCTCAGCTCCCATTGAAGTCCTGTATGACTACATAGAGAAAGATCCTGTAATGTTTTCCTCAAAAACCTTAATTTCTTTTTGACTGAAGAAAGAAAGACATGAATATTTGGATGACATGGTGGTGAGTAAATTATCAGGGTTTTTTTTTATTCTTGAAGTGAACTAATCCTTTAATAAATTAAAGTTCATTAAAATTTAACTTAATATGTAACTTAATAATGGCAAAACATACACACCAAAGTCAGGAGTGCTGACTTTTGACCCAGGTTTCTCTTTTAAAATTTTTTATTGAGTTTTATTGGGTCTTATTTTACACTTTTACAAATAAAGGTTAGTAAACAATGAACAAACACTAAAAAAGTTGTGTAGAAAAATTTTCACTCAGAAATACCATCTTTATGTACTCACAAACTATTGAAAAACGGTAAGTACAAAAACTAGTATTTTCTAGTAAGACATACTTCAATAATCTTTGTTTTACTTAAAACTTTTTTGTTTATAGGGAATTATAACAGTTTAGAGATGGTTTATTAGCAGTTATTGTTTTTATTTGCAAAAAAAAAACTGGTTTGCTGGACTTAGATTGGTGTAAGACCCTATGTGTAAGACCAGCTAGTTTTAGCTGGTTTAAGGTGGTCTCCCAGCCTGGTCAAGTTTATTGATTAGCTGGTCTGAGCAGCTGAAAATTGGCCAAAACCACTCTAAAACCAATCTGACCAGATTGAGACAAGCCAAATAGTTTATCACAGTTTTAGAATATTGTTTCAACATTAAAAT
>NC_133381.1:9299579-9318218 GCF_049309525.1 Garra rufa
GATAATATGAGGAGTGTGTTTATGTATGCATTTATTCAGTGTGAAATAACACCACCCTGCATCATATGTGCTGAATGAAATGCAATACTTTTCTCTTACTAATTTTGTCGTGCTGATTCCAAAAATGTCCCCGTTTTTGCTGGAGAATGTAACAGTTTCTCAGAAAATATGTAAGAGTCATGTTATATTATACCACAAGAAAATCTGGCACAAAGACATGTTTCTGTTTTCCTCAGAGCCAGGTTACAACTATGTTCAATTCGTAGCCGATTTTTATATGATTCATAATAATTCATTACTTTTAATATTTTTACTAAAAGCTTTCCATCATCAGTTTTCTCACAAAATACTAGTTCATTTTTTGCCCTAGATATACAAAATGAAAAAAACATGATGGAACGTTGTTGTTTTTTTCCCTTTTTTTGTGATTAAATGATAAAATGGCATATATTATAAAATTTCATTAGGCCTGTTTAAAATAAATAAATAAATAAATAAATAAATAAATAAATAAATAAATAAATAAATAAAAACATACATGTGATTTCCTGGCTGGCAAAAGTAAGAAATTAATAAGATTGATTTAATTTGATTTGATTTATTGAATGATTTTCTATAAAAAAAAAAAAAAAAAGTAACTTATTTACATAAATTAATCTTGTTATATATTTTAATTAAGTTTTAGAATTTATTCAAATTTTTTATTCATTTAAATTCATTTTCTTTAATTGAATATTTACTTTAATTTAACTTTGTTATTCGTTATTTCATTTCATTTTTTATCTTATTTTATTTAATTTAATTTAACTTTCATTTTATTTGTTATTCGTTTATTTTAATCTTTTTAATTTAGTGATTTAATTTATTTTATTAAGAAATTAATAAGATTGATTTTGATTTTATTGATTTTTCTATTTAAACAAAAAGTAATTTACAAAAATTAATCTATTATATATTTTAATTAAGTTTAATTTATTTCTTATTATTCATTTAAATCCTTTATTTCATTTTACATATTTACTTTAACCTGTTATTCATTATTTTATTTATTTTAATTATTATAAAATAAATAACATTTCTTATTTATTTAATTTAATTAATAAATAATTGTTTTATTTATTTTTTTAATCCTTTTTAATTCTAAAATATTTAATTTCTAGAACATTCTGTTTTTATTTTTATTTTATTAATTCTTATTTTGTGAGAAAACATGAAAGTTTTTTAATGTTAAATAAAATTCTTTAATTTCTCATTTAATTAGTTTATTATTTTTTCAAATCACTTATAAATCAATTATATATTTACTTTAACTTTGTTATTCTTTTTTTGTTTTTATTAAAAAAATCTAATTTGTTTCATTTATTTTCTTAGTTTCATTTTATTTTTTATTAATTTATTTTAATCTTTTTAATTTACTGAAGTATTTTATTTTATTATTTTATTTTAATTATCTTTAGCTATAAAATATTGAATTGCTAGAAAATTATATATTTAATCATTTTTTTTCTTAATGAACATCAGTTAACAACAATTAACCTGTTAAGTTGTTCTCACTATGTTAACATCAGCAAAAAAGTAATTTCAGAAGTGGAAAAAGTTCTGATATTTAAAAAAATGTTTATTAAGGTAAATTTAATTTGAATCATTGCAAATTAAACTACTTAACATTTATCAAGAACGAAAATAGGGGCAATGTTAGTTGTTTAGACACCTAGTCTACCATCAGTTTAGTAGATTAGACCCTACAGCTTTCTTCAGAAGCATTCTTTGATCATTTGTGGACGAGGCAAACCCCATGTCCCCTTCTTCAAGTACACACACAGAGTTAGAGTTCCCTCCAGATCATGCCTTATTGATGAGACTCTGTTTCTCAGCAGCTCTCGCAGCTGATGTGCTGCTGGGGTCTGTTACCTGAACACTGTGTTACTCGCATTGAGTTCCCAGACCTGGTTTCACTTTTACACACCAGGCATGGCAGCACCACACACACATTTTGTCACTCTTGCAGCAGCCTCTGCCCAGCCACCTGTTCTGGAGCGTGTCGAGCAGACTTTCTGCTTGGCCGGGACTCCTGCAGCAGGTGCATCTCGCCCTGCGCCATTACCCTCCCAGAGATTGATTGCGTTCACTCGTACTGCTTGCTCATGCAGAATTATGATCCAAAAGTTCATCAGAATATCATGCCCTCTGTTAAAAGTCACTGTGTGGTTGAGGTTGGCTCGAGCTGTGGTTTCTGATTGTCAGATGTGTTTTAATGGATCTGAAAGTCATTCTAAAATTAATAAACTGATTGATTGAAGTATAAATTATTAGAAAAAACATGAAAAAATGCAAGGAAAGATTCTAGAATTTTATTCATTTAATTTAAGCACCTTTTTATTTAATTACATTTAATTTGCATTCAAATAATGAAATAAAGCTGTTTGTTATTTTATTTATTTACATTTGTAATTAGAAAAAATATATATATTAAATTAAGGTCCTTATTTTATTATATTTAATTTCATTACTTAATTAAATTTGTGATTAAAAGTATAAATTATTAGAAAAAAATCTAAAAAATAAAAAACATGAATAAAATTATATAATTTTTCCTTGTATTTTATTTATCAATTTAATTATATTTAATTTGTATTAAAATAATGAAATAAAGCTGTTTGTTATTTTATTTATTTACATTTTTAATTTAAAATTTTTGATTAAAGTATAAATTATTAGAAAAAAAAATCTAAAAAATAAAAAACATGAATAAAATTATAGAATTTTTCCTTGTATTTTATCTATCAATTTAATTATATTTAATTTGTATTAAAATAATGAAATAAAGCTGTTTGTTATTTTATTTATTTACATTTTTAATTTAAAATTTTTGATTAAAGTATAAATTATTAGAAAAAAAAAAAATCTAAAAAAGAAAATAAACATGAATAAAATTATAGAATTTTCCTTGTATTTTATTTCTTAATTTAAGCACCTTTATTCATTTATATTTAATTTATTAAAATAATGAAAAAAAAGCTATTCATTATTTTATTTATTTACTTTATTATTATTATTATTATATATATTTTTTTTAAATTATTGAATTAAGGTCCTTATTTTACGGAGCCCCTAAGGGGACGTCAGAGTAAAAAAAATCTAAAGTTTAGTTTCATGTGCTCACTTGAAACTTTCATGTGCTCACGCGAAAACCTTCATGTACAGAATTTTTTTTAAAGTTTAGTTTCATGTGCTCACGTGAAACTATAAGTTTCACGTGCGCACGCGAAACTATAGAGAAAGTTTCACGTGCGCACGCGAAACTAAACTTTATTTAATTTTTGCTCCACGTCCCCTTAGGGGCTCCGTATTATTTTATTATATTTAATTTAATTTTTATTTAATTAACTTTCATTTTATCCATTTATTTTAATAATTTTTAGTTAGATTTATTTGATAGTTTCATTATTGTATTTATCATCTTAAGCAATAAAATATTACATTTCTAAAAAAAAAAAAAAAAAAATACACACATTTAAGTTTTTTTACACCTTTAATAAAAAAAATTAGTTTCTTTTTTATTCAATTTCATTACTTTATTTAACTTTCATTTTTAGATTTATTTGATAGTTTTATTATTATCTACAACTATAAAATATTTATTTTCTCATTATTTTATTTTTTTAATTAATTAACTTAGTTTCTTATTTTATTAAATTCCATTTAGTTAGTTAATCTTGGTTTATTTATATTTATTTTGTAGTTTCATTGTTGTAATGTAATTATCTTCAGTTATAAAATATTTAAAAAGTTATTTATTATTTTATTTATTTAAACCTTTCAATAAAAACATTAGTTTCTTATTTTATTATAATTAATTTTAATTACTTTATTTAATTTTTTTTAATATTTTTGTATTTATTTAGATTCATTTGATAGTTTCATAATTGTATTTTAATTATCCTCAGCTATAAAATATTTCTAGAAAATTAGAAAACTATAAAATATTTAATTTCTAGAAAAAAAATTTATTAATTATTTTATTTAAATTTATTTTAAAAAAATGTTAAACAAAGTCTTATTTTATTTTAATTTCATAACTTTATTGCACTTTTGTGAAATATATATATTTTTTGTGGACATTGAGCATCAGACTGTATCGGGCCAGACGGTGGTTGTCGTGCGTCTTTCTCTGAGCTCTGACAGCGAGCTGTCATCACTTAGATCCTGTCTCTGAGCAGCACAGCACCCAACGTGTGTTTATGAGCACCGAGGGAGCAGAGAACAGTCAACAGTGGAGTCCTGCATTATTGATCCACTGGGCTTCAGGCAACAGGGCCACAATGCATCAATAGTGATTGATCGTCTGCCATCGATCTGTTCTGTTGTACACAAGGGTCTGATGGTCAAATGACCACGCAGTCATTCAGTGCAAAGAAATCAGACGTAGTGCAAGTAGGTGGGGGTTGGGGGACATTGAGTGTTTAGTTCAGAATGGCATGTTACCGCACTATTCATGCCTTTTTTACAGCATGTAGGAGGTTGGGTAAAATTCAATGTAAAAATGCCACCCTTTTTTAAAATTAATTTAATATTTTTAATATTTATTATTAAATGATTTATTTTGGGTTAAATAACTATTTATTTATTAATTTATTTATTATCATTATTAATATATTATATTAAAACAGTTTTTATGTTATAACATTTTAATAAGAAATATTTTTGTATTAAAATTCTAAATATATTAACTATTTTTTTTACAGTATTTACAGTTATTAACAATATATAATTATATTTTATTATATTACAAATATTTAACCTAAAACTAATTTTATTTATTTATAATTATTAATTATTTTTAAAAATTAAAACTATTTGTTTTATTAAATGTGTGTATTTATAAAATTGTAATAAAACAAGTTTTATTCTAAATACAATTAGTTTTAAATAGTTTTAATTTTATAATATGTAATTAATAATTATTATATATTATTCTAAAAATGAGCTTTATTGTTGTATTAAAATTCTAAATATATTAAACAACCAAATATTTTAACAGTATTTACATTATTAATAACATGTAATTATAAAAAATAAATATTTAGTTTAATTTTAAATAAAAGTTAAAGATATATATCAATTATAATACAAATTAACTTTTAATTAGTTTTATTAAAATTCTAAATATATTAAACAAAATATTTTAACAGTATTTACAATATTAACTATATATAAATTATATTATACATTACATTATAATATTAAACCTAAAATAAAAAAATATATATTTTTATAAAAATAAATATAATTAAAAAATTAAATTAAGAAATATTAAGTAAAATATTTTAAACAAAATCAAATTTAACAGCATTTAAAATTAATATTAACAACATTATAAAAATTAACTTTGTTTTATATTAAAATGATAAATATATTAAACAAAATATTTTAACAGTATTCACAATTAATATGAACGATATATAATTCTATTATATTTATATTACAATATTAAACCTAAAATAAAAAATATATTTTTATAAAAAGTAAATATTTAGTTTAACTTTAAATTTTATTTTTCGAATACATAATTAATAACTATATTAATTATAAAAAAATGTTTTAAGACGTAAAAAATATTATACAAAATCAGATTTAACAGTAAATTAATATTAACAATATTATAAAAATAAACTTTGTTTTATTAAAGATAAATATATTAAGCAAAATATTTTAACAGTATTCACAATTAATATGAACAATATACAATTGTATTGTATTTATTATATATTATATTACAAATATTAAAATAACATTTACAATAGAATATAAAATATATACAACAAAAAAATATTAAATTAAATATTTTTCCATGATTGAGACTTTTATACACATTTATTTACGTTATTAAAATATTAAAATTTTATTTTATGTAAAACGTAATTTTTTTAAAAACTGTAAACATTTAAAAATATTGTATTCGTGAAGGTGCTAAATAACCATCTATTTGCAAAATAACATGATGCCACTTGCTGAATTAAACATACTAAATTAACAATGTGAAATGTTTTTGAAGCGTTTCACGTTTTACAAAAAGCCTTTTACAGTATGCTACTTTTCCATTCTGAACCTTTGACTAAATGTTTGATTAGAGCTTCTCTCTCTCTCCATCTAAAACAGGGAAGGTTATGGAGGATCAGAGCACATCTGAGGCACAACAGGAAGTCATCCAGCCTGAAGACTGTAACAGCAATGCCCCACAATCCCAACAGAGCGAACAGCAGCATGACCCCTCCCCCTCCTCGGCCACACCCTCCTCCTCCTCCTCAGCAGTGACAGACAGCTCCTCCTCTCCAGCCAGTGAAGATGCAGGGGCAGAAGAGGACAGCGTAAGCGTGGCAGCTTCCCACAGGGATGCCGCACCAGAGTCGCCAATGGACGCTGCTCAACCAGGCCACATGGAGGCCCAGAAGCCTCAAACAGACACTGACAACCCCAGAGTGACAGTGATGGAGGGAACGGGGGACACTGTGGATACAGGGCAGGACGTCCCACACACTAAGCAGGAAGATACAGCGGAGGTAGAGGTGGCTTTGAAGCTGGAGGAAGGAGGAGGAGATCAGATACCTCTGGAGCAGGAAGCTCCTGAGAAAACACCAGAGCTGGAGCTGGAAGAGAACGGGAACGGGGTGGAGTCGCTGGATTTTATGAATGTGTCCATGCTGGATGACATGGCCAAACGCATACAGGTGGAAGAGGTAGGTGACCGTTTTTTTTTTTAGTCAAGAGACTTATTTGCTGTTTTGTGCTTGGCTTTGTTTTGAGAATTTGTTTGATTTCTTGAAAGCCCTTAAGCACTTTGCTAAGCTTTTCCTGATTCTTAGATTGGCAACACTTAATATTCATATATTGTGAGTAGCATGCAAATTTGAGAGACGTTTTAAAGGGAAAGGGATGCTGTGTGCCACTAGCATCACTAAATTTAATCATAAGAAAAAACAAGCTATAAATAGCATACTTAAATAGGGGGAAAGTGTATTTTTAAGACAGGAAAAATAGCTCATATTACCTTAAGTGGTTTGTTGTGAAACTTAATTTCCTTTATCGAGATTTAGAAGCTGCTGGAATCACTATGAGAGCATCTAGTGAGGTCATCTCACTTTGGAAACACTCATTACCTCTGAAACTGCAGTGTTGTCACTGACTTAAAGGGATAGTTCACCCAAAAATGAAAATTATGTCATTAATTACTCACCCTCATGTCGTTATAAACCCGTAAGACAACACAAATTAAGATATTGTTGATGAAATCCGAGAGCTTTCTGACCCTGCTTACACAGCAACGCAACTGACACGTTCAAGGCCCAGAAAGATGGTAAGGACATTTTAAAAATAGTCCATGTGACAACAGTGGTTCAACCGTAATGTTAAGAAGCTACAAGAATATTTTTTGTGTGAAAAGAAAACACAAATAATGACTTCATTCGATCATTTCATCTTTGACATGCGTTCGTTACAAGAAATTTTTTGAAAAAAGTCATTATTTTTGGTCAGAAAGCTCCTGGATTTCATCTAAAATATTTTGATTTGTGTTCCAAGGATTAACGAAAATCTTGAGGGCGAGTAATTAATAACATAATTTTCTTTTTTCTTCACCTTCCCTTTAATCAAGACAATAATTTTGATTTCTACGCAATATTATCAATCCTTTTTTCAACGCTGGTGATTTTGACATGTTAAGTTTACCAGAAAGAATAACTCGAGCTTAAGCTTTTTATATCTCTTTCTGCCTATAACAGTAGTCCCAAGGCTAAAACCATTTTGCAGCTAATAATATCTCAAAATAACTTATATTTGCACAAATATGTGGTCTTACAGAAGTTAAAGCATCACATTTCTTGTTTGAAACCCTCCAGAAAGCCGTATAGCAGTATAAATACTACACTACCAGTCAAAAGTTTTTGAACTGTAATATTTTGTTTTTTAAAGAAGTCTCTTCTGCTCAGCAAGCCTGCATTTATTTGATCCAAAGTACAGTTTTATTTTAAAACATTTTTACTGTTTTCTATTTGAATATATTTTAAAATGTAATTTATTTCTGATTTCAAAGCTGAATTTTTAGCATCATTACTCCAGTGACATTCAGAAATCATTGATATATTCTTATTTTCTGCTCAAAAACATTATTATTATTATTATGTTGTTAAAAAACAGCTGAGTAGAATATTTTTCAGGTTTCTTTGATGAATAGAAAGTTCAGAAGAACAGCATTTATCTGAAAAAGAAATCTTCTGTAACATTATAAATGTCTTTAGAATCACTTTTGACCAATTTAAAGCATCCTTGCTAAATAGAAGTATTCATTTCTAGAATTCTTTCCCCAAACAAAAATGATACTGACTCCAAGCTTTTGAATGGTATGGTTTATAATATTACAAAAGCTTTTTATTTATTTAAAAAAAAAAAAAAAAAAAAAAAAAAAAACGCTGATCTTTGGATCTTTCCATTCATCAAAGAATCCTGAAAAAAAAAAAAAGTACTCAACTGTTTTAAATATTGATAATAATAATAATAATGAAATGATTTCTGAAGGATCATATGACACTGATAGATACTGAAAATTTAGCTTTGATCACAGGAATAAATCACATTTTTTAAATATATTCACATTGAAAATAGTTGAAAATAGTAAAAATATTTGACAATTAAACTGTTTTTGCTGTACTTTGGATCAAATAAATGCAGGCTTGGTCAGCAGAAGCGATTATTTAAAAATCTTACTGTTCAAAAACATTTGACTGTAGTGTATATAAAGTAATATAATATTATGGTTTTAGTATGATTTTAGTTTTATAAAATAACCATATTTATGCACGTTTACAAAACTGTGGTAATCGACAGCATGGATCAATGAGTCTTAAAGTGATAGTTCACATAGAAATGAAAAAGGTCATCATTTACTCAACCTCATGTTGTTCCAAACCTGTATGAGTTGTTTTCTGCAGAACATAAGAGAAAATATAATGTCGGTAACTAAACTGTTTTAGTGACCACTGACACATTCTTCAAAACATCGTCTTTTATGTTCCACAAAAGACAGAACAGACAAAAAATAATTACTGAAATATTTTTTTGGGGTGAACTATCCCTTAAAGTTGTAATGAACCCAGAACTCGTTATTAGGGACTCCTCTATGTGGCAAACGTGGGTAGAAGCGTGATTCTTTTCTTGGTGTGTTTGGTTCTCTCTGAGATCTCAGCCCTCAGCTTGGTAATTACCTCTCTTGCTTTCTTGTAAGTTACAGTGGTGAGAAGGCGTCTGATAAGAACATGCATAATACATGTCGGAATCTTAGCAGTGATTCGAAGAGCTGGGTGACCTGAAGGGTGACCTTTCCCCTTAATGTCAGAGCTGAATGATTGTAACGGGCAGGCGGTTGTGTGTGATGATGTCATAATGACACTTCCACCCTCAATGAGACAATCAACAATGGAATCTGGACCACGGATCTCTGCCAGCACAATACAGACTTTCACGAAGCCAATATCCTGTGTCTTAAACGCTTTTGTGCTCTGTCCCCAATCATGTGATGTGCCGTTTCTTGGCGGGGGGATCTTGATTTCAGGACTAGAGTTTAGTCCGGCATTTCGTGTACATTTTTTGCTGTCAATATAAACTACAATTTAAAAGTTTGAGGTCGGTAATTTAACTTTTCATAATCTGAAGAACCTGCTTTCACCACAAAGAACCCTTTGTGAAACAGATGTTGAATGTTCTTTATGGAACCATTTAAACAAAAAGGGTTCTTCTATGGCATTGTGAAGCACCTTTATTTTTAAGAGTGTAGTTCACCCCAAAAAACAACAATTCTGTCATTATTTACTCACCAGCATGTCATTCTAAACCTTTATGACTTTATTTATTCTAACAAAAGAAGATAGTTTGAAGAATGTTGGGGTCCCATTGGCTTTCTTTGTATGGACAAAAAAAAAATCTGAATATCTCAAAATATTTTCTTTTGTGTCCCAGAATAGATGTTGCATGAGAGTTATGACTGGACAATGATTGCGTTTATGACCTTCAGCCTGCACCGTCAATTGTCAAGTCTGTTGAGTTAGTAATAATGGTTTGACTTTTGGACATCTTTGTCCTTGCATTCCCTTTTCTTGGAAAACATGCTGCAAAATCACGGAGTGCGTGCAGATAAAGTTGTACTCAGTAGGACCAAATTTTAATGCTTTTTAACTAGACAGAACCTACTGACCTGGAAAACCCAAATCAGAACATGTTTGTAGTGTTTGTATTATAACGTGCTATATTCAAATGCTCATTATTTCTGGAGTGATTTGTAGTTGACTCCATGCCCAGAACAAGCAGAGCATTGCCAGAATAGGATCTAACATCTTTTCTACAGCACTGTTGAGATCTGTTAAGATAGTAATTGAAGGATATTTAAAGTTTGGAGTCTGTAAGATTTCTTAAAATGCTTTTGCTCTCTTACTTGTTCAAAACTACTGTCAAAAAGAGAATTAACAATGCAATATAACCGTTTTCTGTATTAATAGATAATGTGTCTATTTTAAAATTAATGTACTTTGTTTCTGATACAAAGCTTAATTTTCAGCATCATTAGTTTAATGTTTAGTATCACATAATCCTACAAAAAAATCATCAATGCTGAAATGGTTTCCTAAAAAAAAAAATATTAAGCAGCACAACTGAAAAGCATTAATTTTTTGTGACCATGCAGATGTCACTTTTAAAAACTTACTGACCACAAACTTTTGAATGATTGTGTATTTCATCTCCATGAAACATTTTTATTCTTTTTAGAACAGTTTAGACATTTAAATTTTAATCTATTAAAGCCTGCAAGTGCATATTTCACAAAGTTATAGTTCAACCACTATCAAGATAGCGCTGAGCAATATATCGAAATATCACAAATGTACATATTGCAATATGCATATCGCTACAGCTTGCAATATTTGGGGCCATAAACAAAAGACAAAGAGAAAGTCACTCACTGCTCTTGTCTAAATAACTTTTGTAGCTTAAATCAGTGCATATTGAATTCATAGAGTGAAGACTAAGCAGTGTTTTATTTTTCCTTTTTATTATTCAGTTAAAATAATAACTGATGTTAAAATGATTACACTAATGTTAAAATGACATTATGTAATGCTAGAGTAAAACACTACCGTTCAACAAATAATATTCCTTCTGCCGTCTCTGTGCTTATTATTAATAAAATGTAAAAATACAAAGAGAAAAATCATTCACTGCTCTTGAATGAAGGACTTTTGCAGTTTTAATAAGAAACAAAGCATGTTTAACTAATAGAGTAAAGACGCCATTTTATATTACATTCAATATCTGTGTTAGACTACTTTAGACTTGCATAAAAGTATTCAGTTTGTTTGTTTTTTTGTATCTTTTTTCTGCTGTATTGCTATCTTTAAATTAATCACTAATATAAAGTTTTGGATCCAGTCATAATCGTGTTAAATAATCGTGATTACAATACTGACCAAAATAACCGTGATTATGATTTTTGCCAAAATCAAGCAGCCCTAGTTTATCAAATATTGCATTATTTAATGAAATATTGCATATCGCATTTTTCTTTAATATCGCACAGCCCTAATTGAGACATCAGAGCCAGCGGCAAATTACAGAAGATTTGTAATTAGGATGATTTAGAACAGCTTGGACTATTTGGAATGGTATAGAACTTTAGATTTTCCCATAGACTGTGACAGTTTGCAAAGGGTATGAATGATTTGGGACATGCCACTTTTTGTTCAAATGTAAATAAAAGTTGAGAAATATTTTTTTCCACAACGATGCCTCTTGTACATCGTCTTATTATATTTTAGGAGAAGTCGGTGTCATTTCCGGTCAAAAAAAAACTTGCTGGTTGAATAAAATTAACTTTAAGTCAGAATTTGCCAGGGCTTGACTATATATATCCACCAGTATCAGTCTATACTAATTAAACTGATGATTTAGGAAATAAATCCATTGACCAAGCAGATTAGATAGCTTTTCGTTCTTTCTTTACGTCCAAGCATCTCTGCTGTTTCTGTTCACTCACTAGCTAATTAATGACACAGCAGCCTGGAAGTGGATTTATTCTCAAGATCTGCTGCTGAGTTTGTTTTTTTAGATGTGTACAGACATGGAAGAGATGATTCTGGTCAGTGATGGAGTTACTATGGCCATTTGTGGCTAGTAATGCTGAATGACCACAGAGACTGACTGACTGACTGACTGTTCACACTCATCAGATGTGATGTTTTTCTGTATAAGAGCATCATTAGTGTGAATTCAAGGAGCTGGAAATTTTCATTAGCGATGATAAGCATGTGTTATTTTTGGGCCGCTATGTTGATCGCTCACTGTTAATAACCCACTTCATGATCGGCTCACCACATTGTGGTGTTTTGAAGTCTAATTACTCAAGAGTACTCAGATGATTAATGCATCTGTTTTTATCCTAATAATATAGCATGCTGAAAAGGAGCTCTTTAATGAGCGATTTAAAACAAAGAGTTTACCATTAATGCAATAGCAAAGTGGACTGTTTTGTTGCTGGTCTTCAGAAACACAGTCAACCGTTTTTAACAATAAGATTTTTAATGTTTTTAAAGATGTCTCTTCTGCTCACCAAGCCTGCATTTATTTGATCCAAAGTACAGCAAAAGCAGTAAAATTTTGAAATATTTTTACTATTAAAAATAAAAAAAATTTATTTTAATATATTTTAAAATGTAATTTATTCCTGAGATCAAAGCTACGTTTTCAGCATCATTACTCCAGTCTTCAGTGTCACATGATCCTTCAGAAATCATTCTAATATGCTGATTTGCTGTTCAAGAAACAATTATTATTATTATTATTATTATTATTATTATTATTATTATTATTATTTTCCATTTTTAAAATACATTTAAAGTAAATTTTTTTCAGGATTCTTTGAATCGAAAGATCCAAAGATCAGCATTTATTTGAAATAAAATTAAAATTCTACTCAGTTGTTATCAACATAATAATAATGTTTTTTGAGCAGCAAATCAGAACATTAGAATGTTTTCTGAAGGAACATGTGACTGGAGTAATGATGCTAAAAATTCAGATTTGAAATCACAGGAATAAATGACATTTTAAAATATTTTCAAATAGAAAACTTATTTTAAATAATAAAAATATTTAAACATTTTACTGTTTTTTTTTTCTGTACTTTGAATCAAATAAATGCAGGCTTGATGAGCAGAAGAGACGCTTCCAAAAAAAAAGACATCTACTTTATGGTATATAATCATTATATTAAGCATTTTAATAAAACAGATAGTTCCGCCACTAAAATCTGATTAAAGATATAGACCTTTTTCCTGAGTAAACGATGAGCGCCGCCATTACGAATTCTAACGTCAGATTGAATGCTTTTCTGTTCCGGTTTCCATAGGAACCCATTCAAATAGCGTCCATGTGTTTTTAATGTAGCTAAGGTCCGCTGCTTCGTGTCATCTACACACTCATTAAAGTGAGGCACTGACAAATGACGGTCATTGCGACATTGCCAAGTGATGGCGCTATGGAGCCATGTGCTTTTGAAAAACATTTTAATAGGTTTAACATTAGTTTATTAGCTCGGAATATACCCTAATTTGACTAGAAACAATGCCGACCGGAAATGCAAAGCATTCTTTCAGTTAAGAGTCGGACTTACTTCCGTGTTCAGGAAAAACGTCTATAGTACGTAAGTGATTTATGTTGTGCTTAACCATAGTAAAATCATCCTTGCTTATGCTTTAATAATATACTTTACTAATTTTGGACATTTTATGTTTAGTGTTACAAAGGTCCTGAAAGGTGAGGTGTTTTCCTCTGGCCAAACTCAACAAAGAGTATAAAAAACATTGTATGGATGGTTCAGGTTTGATATTTTTTGAAGAATTTTGGCTTTAGTGTCATCTGACAAATGAAACAGCTGCTCTGGGGCAAAAATAAAGAACTATAATTGCAATGCTTGAAACATTTGTTTTCACCGAGACAGATCTTGCCAGATATGGAAAACTCAGAGTGAAATAAGTCAACAACAAGGGTTGTAGTGAAAAACAATCCGCCATTTTAAAATGAATCTTAATTTAGTAAGAATACAAACTAATGGTGTCTATGTAAGGGTATTCCTATCCTGATTAAATTTACTTTTTTTCTGTTTAGCTTTATTTATTTGTTTAGTTCGTTTTAGTGATTAGTACTTCAATTAAAAAATTAGAAATGCTGCCTTTGCAAAGGTCCTGAAAATGTTTTAAGTTAAGGTTTTTCATCTAATATTGATATTTTGTTTTATTTTACCTTTATTTCAATAAAAAAACATTTAAAATAGTTTTACTTTGAGTAATAACACTTAACAATAATACTGCTATGCAGCCTCACTCATGTCTTTAATATTCAGATTTATTTGTGGGATTCAGTATTGATTGGTCTTCAGAATGTCCACTCATGCCGAGTGCTGATTGGTCTTTAGTAATTTGACCTCTCTGTGACCTTTTCCATTCCTCGGTGGCCGGTGATGTAACATGACTGACTCTATTTCCTGAGCGTCTCCAGTACTTTTATTCTCATGTACATAATTTATGAAGTGGGGTAAACCCAATTCAGCAAAAGTGCTGGGCAAATGGATTCCAGCTCTTTTCTGAATAGTAAAGAACATGTATTATTAAACACGCTTAGTCAAGATAATACAGATTTATTATGAGCCATCTTATGTATATACACACTTCTGATAATGCATAATGATTGTGAAAATAAATGTTCACGTCTAAAGAAAAAACAAGCTTGAAATTAAATTACATTAAAAAAAATAATAATATTTTTATATTTAGCACATTTTTCAAATACCTCCTAATTTTTCCAGATTTACATCAGTGATTATAAATGTATCATATTTTTTGTTAATATTTAGAATTTTTTTACGATTTTAGAATTTGATTTAAATTATGTTCTGCTTTCATTTTAATTGTAGTAAATTTTTTGTTATTTTTTTTAAATGTCTATATATTGTTTTCTTGTAATTTTTTTATTTTTATGTCAGTTTTAGTTTTGTTTGTTTTTGTTAAGTTAAACTAAAGGAAAATAAGAAATGCTGCTGTAATGAAGTACGTTTTAGTTATGTTTTTATTTCAGTTAACTTTTATTTTATTTTGAGTAAAAAAAAATTATTTCAAAGCTGAATTTTTATCATCCAGTTGCATGATTCTTCAGAAATCACTCTAATATTCTAATATTCTGATTAAAAACATTAGTATTATTATGTTGAAAACAGCTGAGTAGAATTTTGTCAGGTTTCTTTAATAAATAGAATTTTCAGAAGATCAGAAGATTTTTTTTGAAGACTGGAGTAATGATGCTGAAAATTTAGCTTTGAAATCACAGGAATAAATTACATTTTTAAATATATTCAAAAAGAAAACAGCTATTTTAATTAGTAAATATTCAAATATATATTTTTGCTGTACTTTGGATCAAATAAATGCAGGCTTGGTGAGCAGAAGAGACTTCTTTAAAAACATTAAAAATCTTACTTTTCAAAAACATGTAACTGGTAGTGTACATACATATTAAGAAATACAAATAAATATCAAAGCTAAAATAGAAATGCTTGCAGATTTGCATGTAGTATTAGTTTTTAATATTTATTTATTTTAGTAGTTATTGATAATTTAACAAACAATAAATACATCAAATCAAAGCATTATTTTAAATGCTTATTTTATGCAAGTTTTCTGGTTAAATCTGACAAAATAAGCTGAAACACTATTTTACATACTGAAGCTTATATCCAGGCAGCAAAATCATAAACAGGCTTATTCTTTAGCATTCAAAAGCAATAAATTGCCATTTTTGTAGTTAAATCTTACAAGGTTTACTGTTTTTTTCACCACTAGAATGTAATTTAAACACATGCATCACCTGCACACCCAGCTCATAGTGACATCTAGTGGTAAAAACATATTAATGCAGAGCTTTTCCTAATTTTCTGAGACACTGTGAGTCTGTGAACTCTGCAATCTTTCTCAATAACCTTCCCTCGGTCTTCCAGATCACTCCAGCTGCTGGTCTTGTGTCTATCTTGAAGAGAAGAGTCTCCCTGGAAGGAGCCAACAGCTCTGTCCCTGCCGCTCCTAAACCCGTCTCTAAACGGAAAGTCCGTTTCCGAGAGCCTGACGAGGGCCTGGACCACGGTAAGAATGGCTATTATTTTCTACAAACTTATTTTTGAGTTCAAACTGGCAATATTCTGATTCTGAATTTGCTCTTATGTAATATGCAGATGAGGTGGGCGGAGACTCGTGGTTGCTCCTCCTCTTGTTGTGCTTGGCTACCGTGGTGATCAGTGTGGGCGGGACTGCGCTCTACTGCACGTTCGGAGACGCCCAATCCAGTGTGTGCACGGACTTTTCCCACAACATGGACTTCTACATCGGACGGGTGCAGAGGGGCATGGATGAGCTCAAACACTGGTTGTCCCCGAGTTCATAGCAGGACGGGACGAGTCGTTTTCTTCTCTGCCTCCGTGATCTTTAATGCTGAGATATACTCATATATAGGCCTTAGCTGGGTCACGCTGTCACGGATGAAGCCCAAGCTAAGCTCATCAGGCACTAAAGGGGACGTCTGGCCCCTGGAAGGCACAGCAAACCACTCTGGCCAGTTTTTGACTCAAGTAGCCCACTGTTTACTGCCATCAACTGAACCTCATATGAAGAGACTTCATTTTTAAAGTCTTAAATCGAAATCTTAATACTCGGTTGACAAGAGTTTTGTCTTTTATTCATGGGAAAAGTGACCATCATGGTACGCAAGATATAATAACGGACATAATCATCTGTAGCCTGGACGTAGCATTTTTCTGCTTGGATGGACTTATGGAAATGTTTATAGGGACAGGAAAGCAATACATGTATATTGAGGAATTATAGATATAGATATATAGATACAGTCAGCAAAGAGGCAAATCCTGGTTAACATAGTTACCATTTATTAATATAGGAAAACAAAAATAATTTAACTTCGATTCTGCAATATTTTGATCATTAAAAAGTAATCATTGAAGATAATCAATATATTTTATTTAAAAAAAAACTGATATTGTATCAGACTGAGTTTTTAGTTTTTCAAATTATTTTATGTATTATTACTTATGTATTATTAATTATTAATTATTATTATTATTATTATAGTATATACTCTCTCTCTATCTATCTATCTATCTATATATGAGTATAGTTTATATAATTTTTATAAAATTATACGTTCAGATATTTATAAGTGTGTGCATATTTTATATAAAAATATATATTTTATAATATTTCTATAAAGCGCACAAATTTTATTTTAATTATATATTTTTTGCATTTTATTAAATTTTTTGTTTTATTTTTTGTTTTATTTTATATATACACAGTACACGCACAAATAAATATCTGAACTTATAATTTTACAAATGTGTATTGATAGATAGATAGATAGATATGAATATTAGATAGATAGATATGAATATTATATATATATATATATATATATATATATATATATATATATATATATAGAATTATAAGTTTAGATATTTTTTGTGTGTATATTTTATATAAAAATAAACACAAATTGTATTTTATTTTTATTAGATTTTACTTTATTTTTTGTTTTATTTTATAATTTATAGACACACACACACAAATTAATAAATAAATAATAAAACATATTTATTAGTGTGTATATTTTATAATATTTAGAAATCACACACATTTTATTTTTTTATCATTTCTTTCATTTTCTATTTATTTCTTATATATATATATATATATATATATATATATATATAATTTTTTTTTTTTTTTTCAGATATTTATTAGTGTGTGTATTTTTTTTTTTTTTTTTTTTTTTGATTAAATGCCATTTTTCCCATATAAATGCATTGGTAATTATGCTAACCAGGATTTGTTTCCTCTAAACCAGGCCTCCAGTATATAACTGTATTTAGCAATGGTACGTGTTTAAGATGAAATTGGAACTAGAACGAGAATGTCATATGATTTTAATAACATTTGCTCAGGCATGTCTTAATAATCTTAACAGTTATTGTAATCATGGTGTTCAAATCGGTTTCTTTATGTTATAATAACATGACCTCCTGTGTTAAATAAGTCACATTTATTCTCATTTGATTATTGTTATAAGTGCATCCTGTGTTTATTCTGTCGAATCTGTGTCTTGAACATCTTTTAAATTTTTTTCCGAAGCACAGTCTTACAATGGTAATGTCAACTTAAGTCTGCAGTAAATGAAGTTAAAGTACTGTGTAGATTTAACACATAGATGTCAGTTTGCTGTGCTCTGCTCAAGTGCATGGATGTACTTGGCGAGAACCGTAAAAGTTTATTTTGTGTTTTTTGTTTTTTATTTTTTATTTGTCTGTCATCTGGCTGGTTCAGACGACTGTTGAATGTCTTTATTGTGTGAGTTTTCAGTATTTATTTAATGCAAAGCAAAGTCTTTTAGAATCACACGTTCTGGTGCATGCACTCTTTTACTGTCTGTACAGAGACAATTTGAGACTTTGGATCTTATATTTGTTTTACCTAATTTTGATTT
>NC_133381.1:9318718-9354241 GCF_049309525.1 Garra rufa
CTAAACTTATAATTCTATATATATATATATATATATATATATATATATATATATATATATATATAATATTCATATCTATCTATCTAATATTCATATCTATCTATCTATCTATCAATACACATTTGTAAAATTATAAGTTCAGATATTTATTTGTGCGTGTACTGTGTATATATAAAATAAAACAAAAAATAAAACAAAAAATTTAATAAAATGCAAAAAATATATAATTAAAATAAAATTTGTGCGCTTTATAGAAATATTATAAAATATATATTTTTATATAAAATATGCACACACTTATAAATATCTGAACGTATAATTTTATAAAAATTATATAAACTATACTCATATATAGATAGATAGATAGATAGAGAGAGAGTATATACTATAATAATAATAATAATAATTAATAATTAATAATACATAAGTAATAATACATAAAATAATTTGAAAAACTAAAAACTCAGTCTGATACAATATCAGTTTTTTTTTAAATAAAATATATTGATTATCTTCAATGATTACTTTTTAATGATCAAAATATTGCAGAATCGAAGTTAAATTATTTTTGTTTTCCTATATTAATAAATGGTAACTATGTTAACCAGGATTTGCCTCTTTGCTGACTGTATCTATATATCTATATCTATAATTCCTCAATATACATGTATTGCTTTCCTGTCCCTATAAACATTTCCATAAGTCCATCCAAGCAGAAAAATGCTACGTCCAGGCTACAGATGATTATGTCCGTTATTATATCTTGCGTACCATGATGGTCACTTTTCCCATGAATAAAAGACAAAACTCTTGTCAACCGAGTATTAAGATTTCGATTTAAGACTTTAAAAATGAAGTCTCTTCATATGAGGTTCAGTTGATGGCAGTAAACAGTGGGCTACTTGAGTCAAAAACTGGCCAGAGTGGTTTGCTGTGCCTTCCAGGGGCCAGACGTCCCCTTTAGTGCCTGATGAGCTTAGCTTGGGCTTCATCCGTGACAGCGTGACCCAGCTAAGGCCTATATATGAGTATATCTCAGCATTAAAGATCACGGAGGCAGAGAAGAAAACGACTCGTCCCGTCCTGCTATGAACTCGGGGACAACCAGTGTTTGAGCTCATCCATGCCCCTCTGCACCCGTCCGATGTAGAAGTCCATGTTGTGGGAAAAGTCCGTGCACACACTGGATTGGGCGTCTCCGAACGTGCAGTAGAGCGCAGTCCCGCCCACACTGATCACCACGGTAGCCAAGCACAACAAGAGGAGGAGCAACCACGAGTCTCCGCCCACCTCATCTGCATATTACATAAGAGCAAATTCAGAATCAGAATATTGCCAGTTTGAACTCAAAAATAAGTTTGTAGAAAATAATAGCCATTCTTACCGTGGTCCAGGCCCTCGTCAGGCTCTCGGAAACGGACTTTCCGTTTAGAGACGGGTTTAGGAGCGGCAGGGACAGAGCTGTTGGCTCCTTCCAGGGAGACTCTTCTCTTCAAGATAGACACAAGACCAGCAGCTGGAGTGATCTGGAAGACCGAGGGAAGGTTATTGAGAAAGATTGCAGAGTTCACAGACTCACAGTGTCTCAGAAAATTAGGAAAAGCTCTGCATTAATATGTTTTTACCACTAGATGTCACTATGAGCTGGGTGTGCAGGTGATGCATGTGTTTAAATTACATTCTAGTGGTGAAAAAAACAGTAAACCTTGTAAGATTTAACTACAAAAATGGCAATTTATTGCTTTTGAATGCTAAAGAATAAGCCTGTTTATGATTTTGCTGCCTGGATATAAGCTTCAGTATGTAAAATAGTGTTTCAGCTAGGGCTGGGCGATTAATCGAAAAATAATCGAAATCGACATTCAGAACCTATAATCGATCAAATTTTTCCAGGTCGATTATTTCGATTACTTTCCCTTTAAAAACAGTACCGCGTGTGGAGTCACGTGACCCCGCTCCGTTACATTACGTTATTCCGCCGACATGTCCATGGAGAGCTTAAAAAATTTACAGGATATACAAGAGTAATTTCGTTTAGAAGACAGTGCTTATTTTCTACTTTGAAAGTGCATTTTCGGTTTTCGGCCGAAAGACTTTTATCACCGAAACAGTATGTTGACACAAACAGAATCCGCAGCCTGCACGTGCTTGTCTGAAGCAACACGTCTGCGGTGTGGACGTTTTTCAGTATATCTGAGAAAGACCCACGGATAGCGATTTGCAAAACTTGTTTTGCCGAAATTTCTAGAGGGGTTGTGTCTGCAGTCGTGTGTGCAGTGATAAGAGCAGAGATCGAGACAGATGTAGCTTTCAGTGAGTGAAAAACATTAGCTTTACGTTAGTGTTACGTCACAATATTTTAAAGATATGTCTTTTCATACTGTATTTTTATTAATATTTATGTTTTAAACCATGGAGGTGAGCCAATGGAGATCACACAAGCAACGTGAAAACTGCGCAATGTTAAAATGAAAGTGAAAACTGATTTTCAGCATCTGACGTGCATTCTCTCAGAGACAACGAGAGACGATTATACTTCACATGCTGATATTAATTTAGTCCCCTAATATTTTCCTTGTGCCCTGAATATGGTGGGAAACGTATAAAAAGAAACGTATATTGTGCAAGGTTTGTTTCAGAAAATCGGTTCTTGAAATAAAGCTCTTAATTTTAATTGAAAACTGCAGTGTTATTAGGGGTTAAGAAAGTATTAATTATGATTTTTTTAGGTGTTAAATGTGGGGACTGAAAGACAAGAAATGATGAAACTTCAAAAGGCTATCCATTGAATAAATCTGAGCGCTGCACGTTTTAAAGTCATTTGTTGCGCTGCTTTGTATACCAGTCTGACAGCGCCTCCTGCTGGAAGAGAAACGCGTAGACTTGTAAATGTGAATTTTTTTACAGTCTATGATGTGATGGATCCAGATGTTATAAAAATTTAAACGATTAAACAATTTAAACAAAGGCAGTAAAATATATGTATATGTCAAGTAATAAAATACTTGATTGATAATAATTGTTTAAATTAATATAATTGATTTATTCTTTGAAACTTTAATATTAATGTATGCAATTGCAATGCCTTGATTCTAGTAAGATTAGTACACAGTCATAGCCATAAATGGAATGGTACTAATAATTGGCATAATTCTTTCGGTGTTTCGGTTTTTGGCCTTGGTTTCCTCTTTTTCGGTTTCGGCCAAGAATTTTCATTTTGGTGCATCCCTACTTGTCAGTGAGTGAACTATGAGGGCAAAAAAATAAATATTATATAAATATAATTAAATATAATTTTATTAATAAATAAAATAATCGTTCATTAATCGTAATCGAGTTAAAATGTTCAATTAATCGAGATTTTGATTTTAGGCCAAATCGCCCAGCCCTAGTTTCAGCTTATTTTGTCAGATTTAACCAGAAAACTTGCATAAAATAAGCATTTAAAATAATGCTTTGATTTGATGTATTTATTGTTTGTTAAATTATCAATAACTACTAAAATAAATAAATATTAAAAACTAATACTACATGCAAATCTGCAAGCATTTCTATTTTAGCTTTGATATTTATTTGTATTTCTTAATATGTATGTACACTACCAGTTACATGTTTTTGAAAAGTAAGATTTTTAATGTTTTTAAAGAAGTCTCTTCTGCTCACCAAGCCTGCATTTATTTGATCCAAAGTACAGCAAAAATATATATTTGAATATTTACTAATTAAAATAGCTGTTTTCTTTTTGAATATATTTAAAAATGTAATTTATTCCTGTGATTTCAAAGCTAAATTTTCAGCATCATTACTCCAGTCTTCAAAAAAAATCTTCTGATCTTCTGAAAATTCTATTTATTAAAGAAACCTGACAAAATTCTACTCAGCTGTTTTCAACATAATAATACTAATGTTTTTAATCAGAATATTAGAATATTAGAGTGATTTCTGAAGAATCATGCAACTGGATGATAAAAATTCAGCTTTGAAATAATTTTTTTTTACTCAAAATAAAATAAAAGTTAACTGAAATAAAAACATAACTAAAACGTACTTCATTACAGCAGCATTTCTTATTTTCCTTTAGTTTAACTTAACAAAAACAAACAAAACTAAAACTGACATAAAAATAAAAAAATTACAAGAAAACAATATATAGACATTTAAAAAAAATAACAAAAAATTTACTACAATTAAAATGAAAGCAGAACATAATTTAAATCAAATTCTAAAATCGTAAAAAAATTCTAAATATTAACAAAAAATATGATACATTTATAATCACTGATGTAAATCTGGAAAAATTAGGAGGTATTTGAAAAATGTGCTAAATATAAAAATATTATTATTTTTTTTAATGTAATTTAATTTCAAGCTTGTTTTTTCTTTAGACGTGAACATTTATTTTCACAATCATTATGCATTATCAGAAGTGTGTATATACATAAGATGGCTCATAATAAATCTGTATTATCTTGACTAAGCGTGTTTAATAATACATGTTCTTTACTATTCAGAAAAGAGCTGGAATCCATTTGCCCAGCACTTTTGCTGAATTGGGTTTACCCCACTTCATAAATTATGTACATGAGAATAAAAGTACTGGAGACGCTCAGGAAATAGAGTCAGTCATGTTACATCACCGGCCACCGAGGAATGGAAAAGGTCACAGAGAGGTCAAATTACTAAAGACCAATCAGCACTCGGCATGAGTGGACATTCTGAAGACCAATCAATACTGAATCCCACAAATAAATCTGAATATTAAAGACATGAGTGAGGCTGCATAGCAGTATTATTGTTAAGTGTTATTACTCAAAGTAAAACTATTTTAAATGTTTTTTTATTGAAATAAAGGTAAAATAAAACAAAATATCAATATTAGATGAAAAACCTTAACTTAAAACATTTTCAGGACCTTTGCAAAGGCAGCATTTCTAATTTTTTAATTGAAGTACTAATCACTAAAACGAACTAAACAAATAAATAAAGCTAAACAGAAAAAAAGTAAATTTAATCAGGATAGGAATACCCTTACATAGACACCATTAGTTTGTATTCTTACTAAATTAAGATTCATTTTAAAATGGCGGATTGTTTTTCACTACAACCCTTGTTGTTGACTTATTTCACTCTGAGTTTTCCATATCTGGCAAGATCTGTCTCGGTGAAAACAAATGTTTCAAGCATTGCAATTATAGTTCTTTATTTTTGCCCCAGAGCAGCTGTTTCATTTGTCAGATGACACTAAAGCCAAAATTCTTCAAAAAATATCAAACCTGAACCATCCATACAATGTTTTTTATACTCTTTGTTGAGTTTGGCCAGAGGAAAACACCTCACCTTTCAGGACCTTTGTAACACTAAACATAAAATGTCCAAAATTAGTAAAGTATATTATTAAAGCATAAGCAAGGATGATTTTACTATGGTTAAGCACAACATAAATCACTTACGTACTATAGACGTTTTTCCTGAACACGGAAGTAAGTCCGACTCTTAACTGAAAGAATGCTTTGCATTTCCGGTCGGCATTGTTTCTAGTCAAATTAGGGTATATTCCGAGCTAATAAACTAATGTTAAACCTATTAAAATGTTTTTCAAAAGCACATGGCTCCATAGCGCCATCACTTGGCAATGTCGCAATGACCGTCATTTGTCAGTGCCTCACTTTAATGAGTGTGTAGATGACACGAAGCAGCGGACCTTAGCTACATTAAAAACACATGGACGCTATTTGAATGGGTTCCTATGGAAACCGGAACAGAAAAGCATTCAATCTGACGTTAGAATTCGTAATGGCGGCGCTCATCGTTTACTCAGGAAAAAGGTCTATATCTTTAATCAGATTTTAGTGGCGGAACTATGTTTTATTAAAATGCTTAATATAATGATTATATACCATAAAGTAGATGTCTTTTTTTTTGGAAGCGTCTCTTCTGCTCATCAAGCCTGCATTTATTTGATTCAAAGTACAGAAAAAAAAAACAGTAAAATGTTTAAATATTTTTATTATTTAAAATAAGTTTTCTATTTGAAAATATTTTAAAATGTCATTTATTCCTGTGATTTCAAATCTGAATTTTTAGCATCATTACTCCAGTCACATGTTCCTTCAGAAAACATTCTAATGTTCTGATTTGCTGCTCAAAAAACATTATTATTATGTTGATAACAACTGAGTAGAATTTTAATTTTATTTCAAATAAATGCTGATCTTTGGATCTTTCGATTCAAAGAATCCTGAAAAAAATTTACTTTAAATGTATTTTAAAAATGGAAAATAATAATAATAATAATAATAATAATAATAATAATAATAATAATAATTGTTTCTTGAACAGCAAATCAGCATATTAGAATGATTTCTGAAGGATCATGTGACACTGAAGACTGGAGTAATGATGCTGAAAACGTAGCTTTGATCTCAGGAATAAATTACATTTTAAAATATATTAAAATAAATTTTTTTTATTTTTAATAGTAAAAATATTTCAAAATTTTACTGCTTTTGCTGTACTTTGGATCAAATAAATGCAGGCTTGGTGAGCAGAAGAGACATCTTTAAAAACATTAAAAATCTTATTGTTAAAAACGGTTGACTGTGTTTCTGAAGACCAGCAACAAAACAGTCCACTTTGCTATTGCATTAATGGTAAACTCTTTGTTTTAAATCGCTCATTAAAGAGCTCCTTTTCAGCATGCTATATTATTAGGATAAAAACAGATGCATTAATCATCTGAGTACTCTTGAGTAATTAGACTTCAAAACACCACAATGTGGTGAGCCGATCATGAAGTGGGTTATTAACAGTGAGCGATCAACATAGCGGCCCAAAAATAACACATGCTTATCATCGCTAATGAAAATTTCCAGCTCCTTGAATTCACACTAATGATGCTCTTATACAGAAAAACATCACATCTGATGAGTGTGAACAGTCAGTCAGTCAGTCAGTCTCTGTGGTCATTCAGCATTACTAGCCACAAATGGCCATAGTAACTCCATCACTGACCAGAATCATCTCTTCCATGTCTGTACACATCTAAAAAAACAAACTCAGCAGCAGATCTTGAGAATAAATCCACTTCCAGGCTGCTGTGTCATTAATTAGCTAGTGAGTGAACAGAAACAGCAGAGATGCTTGGACGTAAAGAAAGAACGAAAAGCTATCTAATCTGCTTGGTCAATGGATTTATTTCCTAAATCATCAGTTTAATTAGTATAGACTGATACTGGTGGATATATATATAGTCAAGCCCTGGCAAATTCTGACTTAAAGTTAATTTTATTCAACCAGCAAGTTTTTTTTTGACCGGAAATGACACCGACTTCTCCTAAAATATAATAAGACGATGTACAAGAGGCATCGTTGTGGAAAAAAATATTTCTCAACTTTTATTTACATTTGAACAAAAAGTGGCATGTCCCAAATCATTCATACCCTTTGCAAACTGTCACAGTCTATGGGAAAATCTAAAGTTCTATACCATTCCAAATAGTCCAAGCTGTTCTAAATCATCCTAATTACAAATCTTCTGTAATTTGCCGCTGGCTCTGATGTCTCAATTAGGGCTGTGCGATATTAAAGAAAAATGCGATATGCAATATTTCATTAAATAATGCAATATTTGATAAACTAGGGCTGCTTGATTTTGGCAAAAATCATAATCACGGTTATTTTGGTCAGTATTGTAATCACGATTATTTAACACGATTATGACTGGATCCAAAACTTTATATTAGTGATTAATTTAAAGATAGCAATACAGCAGAAAAAAGATACAAAAAAACAAACAAACTGAATACTTTTATGCAAGTCTAAAGTAGTCTAACACAGATATTGAATGTAATATAAAATGGCGTCTTTACTCTATTAGTTAAACATGCTTTGTTTCTTATTAAAACTGCAAAAGTCCTTCATTCAAGAGCAGTGAATGATTTTTCTCTTTGTATTTTTACATTTTATTAATAATAAGCACAGAGACGGCAGAAGGAATATTATTTGTTGAACGGTAGTGTTTTACTCTAGCATTACATAATGTCATTTTAACATTAGTGTAATCATTTTAACATCAGTTATTATTTTAACTGAATAATAAAAAGGAAAAATAAAACACTGCTTAGTCTTCACTCTATGAATTCAATATGCACTGATTTAAGCTACAAAAGTTATTTAGACAAGAGCAGTGAGTGACTTTCTCTTTGTCTTTTGTTTATGGCCCCAAATATTGCAAGCTGTAGCGATATGCATATTGCAATATGTACATTTGTGATATTTCGATATATTGCTCAGCGCTATCTTGATAGTGGTTGAACTATAACTTTGTGAAATATGCACTTGCAGGCTTTAATAGATTAAAATTTAAATGTCTAAACTGTTCTAAAAAGAATAAAAATGTTTCATGGAGATGAAATACACAATCATTCAAAAGTTTGTGGTCAGTAAGTTTTTAAAAGTGACATCTGCATGGTCACAAAAAATTAATGCTTTTCAGTTGTGCTGCTTAATATTTTTTTTTTTAGGAAACCATTTCAGCATTGATGATTTTTTTGTAGGATTATGTGATACTAAACATTAAACTAATGATGCTGAAAATTAAGCTTTGTATCAGAAACAAAGTACATTAATTTTAAAATAGACACATTATCTATTAATACAGAAAACGGTTATATTGCATTGTTAATTCTCTTTTTGACAGTAGTTTTGAACAAGTAAGAGAGCAAAAGCATTTTAAGAAATCTTACAGACTCCAAACTTTAAATATCCTTCAATTACTATCTTAACAGATCTCAACAGTGCTGTAGAAAAGATGTTAGATCCTATTCTGGCAATGCTCTGCTTGTTCTGGGCATGGAGTCAACTACAAATCACTCCAGAAATAATGAGCATTTGAATATAGCACGTTATAATACAAACACTACAAACATGTTCTGATTTGGGTTTTCCAGGTCAGTAGGTTCTGTCTAGTTAAAAAGCATTAAAATTTGGTCCTACTGAGTACAACTTTATCTGCACGCACTCCGTGATTTTGCAGCATGTTTTCCAAGAAAAGGGAATGCAAGGACAAAGATGTCCAAAAGTCAAACCATTATTACTAACTCAACAGACTTGACAATTGACGGTGCAGGCTGAAGGTCATAAACGCAATCATTGTCCAGTCATAACTCTCATGCAACATCTATTCTGGGACACAAAAGAAAATATTTTGAGATATTCAGATTTTTTTTTTGTCCATACAAAGAAAGCCAATGGGACCCCAACATTCTTCAAACTATCTTCTTTTGTTAGAATAAATAAAGTCATAAAGGTTTAGAATGACATGCTGGTGAGTAAATAATGACAGAATTGTTGTTTTTTGGGGTGAACTACACTCTTAAAAATAAAGGTGCTTCACAATGCCATAGAAGAACCCTTTTTGTTTAAATGGTTCCATAAAGAACATTCAACATCTGTTTCACAAAGGGTTCTTTGTGGTGAAAGCAGGTTCTTCAGATTATGAAAAGTTAAATTACCGACCTCAAACTTTTAAATTGTAGTTTATATTGACAGCAAAAAATGTACACGAAATGCCGGACTAAACTCTAGTCCTGAAATCAAGATCCCCCCGCCAAGAAACGGCACATCACATGATTGGGGACAGAGCACAAAAGCGTTTAAGACACAGGATATTGGCTTCGTGAAAGTCTGTATTGTGCTGGCAGAGATCCGTGGTCCAGATTCCATTGTTGATTGTCTCATTGAGGGTGGAAGTGTCATTATGACATCATCACACACAACCGCCTGCCCGTTACAATCATTCAGCTCTGACATTAAGGGGAAAGGTCACCCTTCAGGTCACCCAGCTCTTCGAATCACTGCTAAGATTCCGACATGTATTATGCATGTTCTTATCAGACGCCTTCTCACCACTGTAACTTACAAGAAAGCAAGAGAGGTAATTACCAAGCTGAGGGCTGAGATCTCAGAGAGAACCAAACACACCAAGAAAAGAATCACGCTTCTACCCACGTTTGCCACATAGAGGAGTCCCTAATAACGAGTTCTGGGTTCATTACAACTTTAAGGGATAGTTCACCCCAAAAAAATATTTCAGTAATTATTTTTTGTCTGTTCTGTCTTTTGTGGAACATAAAAGACGATGTTTTGAAGAATGTGTCAGTGGTCACTAAAACAGTTTAGTTACCGACATTATATTTTCTCTTATGTTCTGCAGAAAACAACTCATACAGGTTTGGAACAACATGAGGTTGAGTAAATGATGACCTTTTTCATTTCTATGTGAACTATCACTTTAAGACTCATTGATCCATGCTGTCGATTACCACAGTTTTGTAAACGTGCATAAATATGGTTATTTTATAAAACTAAAATCATACTAAAACCATAATATTATATTACTTTATATACACTACAGTCAAATGTTTTTGAACAGTAAGATTTTTAAATAATCGCTTCTGCTGACCAAGCCTGCATTTATTTGATCCAAAGTACAGCAAAAACAGTTTAATTGTCAAATATTTTTACTATTTTCAACTATTTTCAATGTGAATATATTTAAAAAATGTGATTTATTCCTGTGATCAAAGCTAAATTTTCAGTATCTATCAGTGTCATATGATCCTTCAGAAATCATTTCATTATTATTATTATTATCAATATTTAAAACAGTTGAGTACTTTTTTTTTTTTTCAGGATTCTTTGATGAATGGAAAGATCCAAAGATCAGCGTTTTTTTTTTTTTTTTTTTTTTTTTAAATAAATAAAAAGCTTTTGTAATATTATAAACCATACCATTCAAAAGCTTGGAGTCAGTATCATTTTTGTTTGGGGAAAGAATTCTAGAAATGAATACTTCTATTTAGCAAGGATGCTTTAAATTGGTCAAAAGTGATTCTAAAGACATTTATAATGTTACAGAAGATTTCTTTTTCAGATAAATGCTGTTCTTCTGAACTTTCTATTCATCAAAGAAACCTGAAAAATATTCTACTCAGCTGTTTTTTAACAACATAATAATAATAATAATGTTTTTGAGCAGAAAATAAGAATATATCAATGATTTCTGAATGTCACTGGAGTAATGATGCTAAAAATTCAGCTTTGAAATCAGAAATAAATTACATTTTAAAATATATTCAAATAGAAAACAGTAAAAATGTTTTAAAATAAAACTGTACTTTGGATCAAATAAATGCAGGCTTGCTGAGCAGAAGAGACTTCTTTAAAAAACAAAATATTACAGTTCAAAAACTTTTGACTGGTAGTGTAGTATTTATACTGCTATACGGCTTTCTGGAGGGTTTCAAACAAGAAATGTGATGCTTTAACTTCTGTAAGACCACATATTTGTGCAAATATAAGTTATTTTGAGATATTATTAGCTGCAAAATGGTTTTAGCCTTGGGACTACTGTTATAGGCAGAAAGAGATATAAAAAGCTTAAGCTCGAGTTATTCTTTCTGGTAAACTTAACATGTCAAAATCACCAGCGTTGAAAAAAGGATTGATAATATTGCGTAGAAATCAAAATTATTGTCTTGATTAAAGGGAAGGTGAAGAAAAAAGAAAATTATGTTATTAATTACTCGCCCTCAAGATTTTCGTTAATCCTTGGAACACAAATCAAAATATTTTAGATGAAATCCAGGAGCTTTCTGACCAAAAATAATGACTTTTTTCAAAAAATTTCTTGTAACGAACGCATGTCAAAGATGAAATGATCGAATGAAGTCATTATTTGTGTTTTCTTTTCACACAAAAAATATTCTTGTAGCTTCTTAACATTACGGTTGAACCACTGTTGTCACATGGACTATTTTTAAAATGTCTTTACCATCTTTCTGGGCCTTGAACGTGTCAGTTGCGTTGCTGTGTAAGCAGGGTCAGAAAGCTCTCGGATTTCATCAACAATATCTTAATTTGTGTTGTCTTACGGGTTTATAACGACATGAGGATGAGTAATTAATTACATAATTTTCATTTTTAGGTGAACTATCCCTTTAAGTCAGTGACAACACTGCAGTTTCAGAGGTAATGAGTGTTTCCAAAGTGAGATGACCTCACTAGATGCTCTCATAGTGATTCCAGCAGCTTCTAAATCTCGAAAAAGGAAATTAAGTTTCACAACAAACCACTTAAGGTAATATGAGCTATTTTTCCTGTCTTAAAAATACACTTTCCCCCTATTTAAGTATGCTATTTATAGCTTGTTTTTTCTGATGATTAAATTTAGTGATGCTAGTGGCACACAGCATCACTTTCCCTTTAAAACGTCTCTCAAATTTGCATGCTACTCACAATATATGAATATTAAGTGTTGCCAATCTAAGAATCAGGAAAAGCTTAGCAAAGTGCTTAAGGGCTTTCAAGAAATCAAACAAATTCTCAAAACAAAGCCAAGCACAAAACAGCAAATAAGTCTCTTGACTAAAAAAAAAAAAACGGTCACCTACCTCTTCCACCTGTATGCGTTTGGCCATGTCATCCAGCATGGACACATTCATAAAATCCAGCGACTCCACCCCGTTCCCGTTCTCTTCCAGCTCCAGCTCTGGTGTTTTCTCAGGAGCTTCCTGCTCCAGAGGTATCTGATCTCCTCCTCCTTCCTCCAGCTTCAAAACCTCCTCTGCCTCCGCTGTATCTTCCTGCTTAGTGTGTGGGACGTCCTGCCCTGTATCCACAGTGTCCCCCGTTCCCTCCATCACTGTCACTCTGGGGTTGTCAGTGTCTGTTTGAGGCTTCTGGGCCTCCATGTGGCCTGGTTGAGCAGCGTCCATTGGCGACTCTGGTTCGGCATCCCTGTGGGAAGCTGCCACGCTTACGCTGTCCTCTTCTGCCCCTGCATCTTCACTGGCTGGAGAGGAGGAGCTGTCTGTCACTGCTGAGGAGGAGGAGGAGGAGGAGGAGGAGGAGGGCGTGGCCGAGGAGGGGGAGGGGTCATGCTGCTGTTCGCTCTGGTGGGATTGTGGGGCATTGCTGTTACAGTCTTCAGGCTGGATGACTTCCTGTTGTGCCTCAGATGTGCTCTGATCCTCCATAACCTTCCCTGTTTTAGATGGAGAGAGAGAAGCTCTAATCAAACATTTAGTCAAAGGTTCAGAATGGAAAAGTAGCATACTGTAAAAGGCTTTTTGTAAAACGTGAAACGCTTCAAAAACAACATTTCACATTAATTTAGTATGTTAAATTCAGCAAGTGGCATCATGTTATTTTGCAAATAGATAGTTATTTAGCACCTTCACGAATACAATATTTTTAAATGTTTACAGTTTTTTAAAAAATTACGTTTTACATAAAATAATAAAATTGTAATATTTTAATAACGTAAATGTGTATAAATGTCTCAAATCATGGAAAAATATTTAATTTTATAATTTTTTGTTTATATTTTATTTATATTCTATTGTAAATGTTATTTTAATATTTGTAATATAATATATAATAAATACAATACAATTGTATATTGTTCATATTGTGAATACTGTTAAAATATTTTGCTTAATATATTTATCATTTTAATAAAACAGTTTATTTTTATAATATTGTTAATATTAATTTACTAATATTTTTTACGTCTTAAAACATTTTTTATAATATATAATAGTTATGTATTCGAAAAATAAAATTTAAAGTTAAACTAAATATTTACTTTTTATAAAAATATATTTTTTATTTTAGGTTTAATATTGTAATATAATATAAATATAA
Organism: Garra rufa; assembly: GCF_049309525.1. Taxonomy (NCBI): domain Eukaryota; kingdom Metazoa; phylum Chordata; class Actinopteri; order Cypriniformes; family Cyprinidae; genus Garra; species Garra rufa. The sequence continues at coordinate 9,332,426 of NC_133381.1, forward strand.
TAGAATTATATATCGTTCATATTAATTGTGAATACTGTTAAAATATTTTGTTTAATATATTTATCATTTTAATAAAACAAAGTTCATTTTTATAATGTTGTTAATATTAATTTTAAATGCTGTTAAATTTGATTTTGTTTAATATATTTTACTTAATATTTCTTAATTTAATTTTTTAATTATAATATTTATTTTTATAAAAATATATTTTTTATTTTAGGTTTAATATTATAATGTAATGTATAATATATTTATATATAGTTAATATTAATTGTAAATACTGTTAAAATATTATGTTTAATATATTTAGAATTTTAATAAAACAAAGTTAATTTTATAATATATAATAAATATTATTTACATATTATAAAATTAAAACTAATTACATTAGAATAAAACTATATATTTTTTATTTTAGGTTTCATATTGTAACATAATATATAATCAATTATATATTGTTAATATTAATTGTAAACACCTTTAAAATATTTTGTTTAATATATTTAGAATTTTAATAAAACTAATTAAAAGTTCATTTGTATTATAATTGATATATAATAGTTATATATCTTTAACTTTTATTTAAAATTAAACTAAATATTTATTTTTTATAATTACATATTGTTAATAATGTAAATACTGTTAAAATATTTGGTTGTTTAATATATTTAGAATTTTAATACAACAATAAAGCTCATTTTTAGAATAATATATAATAATTATTAATTACATATTATAAAATTAAAACTATTTAAAACTAATTGTATTTAGAATAAAACTTGTTTTATTACAATTTTATAAATACACACATTTAATAAAACAAATAGTTTTAATTTTTAAAAATAATTAATAATTATAAATAAATAAAATTAGTTTTAGGTTAAATATTTGTAATATAATAAAATATAATTATATATTGTTAATAATAACTGTAAATACTGTAAAAAAAAGTTAATATATTTAGAATTTTAATACAAAAATATTTCTTATTAAAATGTTATAACATAAAAACTGTTTTAATATAATATATTAATAATGATAATAAATAAATTAATAAATAAATAGTTATTTAACCCAAAGTAAATCATTTAATAATAAATATTAAAAATATTAAATTAATTTTAAAAAAGGGTGGCATTTTTACATTGAATTTTACCCAACCTCCTACATGCTGTAAAAAAGGCATGAATAGTACGGTGACATGCCATTCTGAACTAAACACTCAATGTCCCCCAACCCCCACCTACTTGCACTACGTCTAATTTCTTTGCACTGAATGACTGCGTGGTTATTTGACCATCAGACCCTTGTGTACAACAGAACAGATCGATGGCAGACGATCAATCACTATTGATGCATTGTGGCCCTGTTGCCTGAAGCCCAGTGGATCAATAATGCAGGACTCCACTGTTGACTGTTCTCTGCTCCCTCGGTGCTCATAAACACACGTTGGGTGCTGTGCTGCTCAAAGACAGGATCTAAGTGATGACAGCTCGCTGTCAGAGCTCAGAGAAAGACGCACGACAACCACCGTCTGGCCCGATACAGTCTGATGCTCAATGTCCACAAAAAATATATATATTTCACAAAAGTGCAATAAAGTTATGAAATTAAAATAAAATAAGACTTTGTTTAACATTTTTTTTAAATAAAAAATTTAAATAAAATAATTAATAACTTTTTTTCTAGAAATTAAATATTTTATAGTTTTCTAATTTTCTAGAAATATTTTATAGCTGAGGATAATTAAAATACAATTATGAAACTATCAAATGAATCTAAATAAATACAAAAATATTAAAATAAATAAAGTAATTAAAATTAAATATAATAAAATAAGAAACTAATGTTTTTAATGAAAGGTTTAAATAAATAAAATAATAAATAACTTTTTAAATATTTTATAACTGAAGATAATTACATTACAACAATGAAACTACAAAATAAATATAAATAAACCAAGATTAACTAACTAAATGGAATTTAATAAAATAAGAAACTTTTAAGTTAATTAATTAAAAAAATAAAATGAGAAAATAAATATTTTATAGCTGTAGATAATAATAAAACTATCAAATAAATCTAAAAATGAAAGTTAAATAAAGTAATGAAATTGAATAAAAAATAAGAAACTAAATTTTTTTTATTAAAGGTGTAAAAAAAACTTAAATGTGTGTATTATTTTTTTTTAGAAATGTAATATTTTATTGCTTAAGATGATAAATACAATAATGAAACTATCAAATAAATCTAACTAAAAATTATTAAAATAAATGGATAAAATGAAAGTTAATTAAATAAAAATTAAATTAAATATAATATAATAAAATAAGGACTTTAATTCAATAATTAAAAAAAATATATAATAATAATAATAATAATAATAAAGTAAATAAATAAAATAATGAATAGCTTTTTTTCATTATTTTAATCAAATTAAATATAAATGAATAAAGGTGCTTAAATTAAGAAATAAAATACAAGGAAAATTCTATAATTTTATTCATGTTTATTTTCTTTTTTAGATTTTTTTTTTTCTAATAATTTATATTTTAATCAAAAATTTTAAATTAAAAATGTAAATAAATAAAATAACAAACAGCTTTATTTCATTATTTTAATACAAATTAAATATAATTAAATTGATAGATAAAATACAAGGAAAAATTCTATAATTTTATTCATGTTTTTTATTTTTTAGATTTTTTTTTTCTAATAATTTATACTTTAATCAAAAATTTTAAATTAAAAATGTAAATAAATAAAATAACAAACAGCTTTATTTCATTATTTTAATACAAATTAAATATAATTAAATTGATAAATAAAATACAAGGAAAAATTCTATAATTTTATTCATGTTTTTTATTTTTTAGATTTTTTTCTAATAATTTATACTTTTAATCACAAATTTAATTAAGTAATGAAATTAAATATAATAAAATAAGGACCTTAATTTAATATATATATTTTTTCTAATTACAAATGTAAATAAATAAAATAACAAACAGCTTTATTTCATTATTTGAATGCAAATTAAATGTAATTAAATAAAAAGGTGCTTAAATTAAATGAATAAAATTCTAGAATCTTTCCTTGCATTTTTTCATGTTTTTTCTAATAATTTATACTTCAATCAATCAGTTTATTAATTTTAGAATGACTTTCAGATCCATTAAAACACATCTGACAATCAGAAACCACAGCTCGAGCCAACCTCAACCACACAGTGACTTTTAACAGAGGGCATGATATTCTGATGAACTTTTGGATCATAATTCTGCATGAGCAAGCAGTACGAGTGAACGCAATCAATCTCTGGGAGGGTAATGGCGCAGGGCGAGATGCACCTGCTGCAGGAGTCCCGGCCAAGCAGAAAGTCTGCTCGACACGCTCCAGAACAGGTGGCTGGGCAGAGGCTGCTGCAAGAGTGACAAAATGTGTGTGTGGTGCTGCCATGCCTGGTGTGTAAAAGTGAAACCAGGTCTGGGAACTCAATGCGAGTAACACAGTGTTCAGGTAACAGACACCAGCAGCACATCAGCTGCGAGAGCTGCTGAGAAACAGAGTCTCATCAATAAGGCACGATCTGGAGGGAACTCTAACTCTGTGTGTGTACATGAAGAAGGGGACATGGGGTTTGCCTCGTCCACAAATGATCAAAGAATGCTTCTGAAGAAAGCTGTAGGGTCTAATCTACTAAACTGATGGTAGACTAGGTGTCTAAACAACTAACATTGCCCCTATTTTCGTTCTTGATAAATGTTAAGTAGTTTAATTTGCAATGATTCAAATTAAATTTACCTTAATAAAATTTTTTTTGAATATCAGAACTTTTTCCACTTCTGAAATTACTTTTTTGCTGATGTTAACATAGTGAGAACAACTTATCAATAATATCACAGGTTAATTGTTGTTAACTGATGTTCATTAAGAAAAAAAAAAGATTAAATATATAATTTTCTAGCAATTAAATATTTTATAGCTAAAGATCATTAAAATAAAATAATAAAATAAAATACTTCAGTAAATTAAAAATTAAAATAAATTAATAAAAAATAAAATCAAACTAAGAAAATAAATGAAACAAAATTAGATTTTTTTTTTAACAAAAACAAAAAAAGAATAACAAGTTAAATGAAAGTAAATATATAATTAAATAAAAAAGTGATTTGAAAAAATAATAAACTAATTAAATAAGAAATTAAAGAAAATAAGACATTTTATTTAACATTAAAAAACTTTCATGTTTTCTCACAAAATAAGAATTAATAAAATAAAAAATAAAAACAGAATGTTCTAGAAATTAAATATTTTAGAATTGAAGATAGTTAAAATATAATAAACTAGAATAAATCAAATTTAAAAGATTAAAATAAATAAATGAAAGTTAAATAATTGAATAAAATAAGACATTTATTTAAAATAAAATAAAAATAAATAAAAATAAAGTTAAATTAAAGTAAATATATAATTAAACAAATGTATTTACAATAAAATAAATCAATTAAAAAGATAAATAATAAATGGATATAAATAAAATAAGCGTTAGATACATTATTAAATGAAATAAAGAAAATAAGAATTAAGAGAATAAATAAATAAAAAATAAATATTAAATAAAAATTGTTTTCTAGGAATTAATCTTTTAGAAATGAAGATAATTAAAATATATTAAATAAATCAATAAATTAAAAAGGATTTAAAAAATAAATAAAACAATTATTTATTAATTAAATTAAATAAGAAATATTATTTATTTTATAATTAAAATAAATAAAATAATGAATAACAAGTTAAAGTAAATATGTAAAATAAAATAAAGGATTTAAATGAATAATAAAAAATAAATTAAACTTAATTAAAATATAAAATTAAATAGATTAATTTTTGTAAATTACTTACTTTTTGTTTAAATAGAAAAATCAATAAAATCAAAATCAATCTTATTAATTTCTTAATAAAATAAATTAAATCACTAAATTAAAAAGATTAAAATAAACGAATAACAAATAAAATGAAAGTTAAATTAATTAAATGAAATAAAATAAGATAAATGAAATGAAATAACGAATAACAAAGTTAAATTAAAGTAAATATTCAATTAAATAAAATGAATTTAAATGAATAAAAAATTTGAATAAATTCTAAAACTTAATTAAAATATATAACAAGATTAATTTATAATAAGTTACTTTTTTTTAAATAGAAAATCATTCAATAAATCAAATCAAATTAAATCAATCTTTTTAATTTCTTACTTTTGCCAGCCAGGAAATCACATGTATGTTTTTATTTATTTATTTTAAACAGGCCTAATGAAATTTTATAATATATGCCATTTTATCATTTAATCACAAAAAAAGGGAAAAAAACCAACAACGTTCCATCATGTTTTTTTCATTTTGTATATCTAGGGCAAAAAATGAATTAGTATTTTGTGAGAAAACTGATGATGGAAAGCTTTTAGTAAAAATATTAAAAGTAATGAATTATTATGAATCATATAAAAATCGGCTACGAATTGAACATAGTTGTAACCTGGCTCTGAGGAAAACAGAAACATGTCTTTGTTCCAGATTTTCTTGTGGTATAATATAACATGACTCTTACATATTTTCTGAGAAACTGTTACATTCTCCAGCAAAAACGGGGACATTTTTGGAATCGGCACGACAAAATTAGTAAGAGAAAAGTATTGCATTTCATTCAGCACATATGATGCAGGGTGGTGTTATTTCACACTGAATAAATGCATACATAAACACACTCCTCATATTATCATAGCTGCTCTGATGGTAGAAGAATTCCTCATTATTTTTTAAATAATTAGCCTGTTAAATTGAAATAAAAAGCCCTAATAAATATACCTAGCACAGATGATTTGTTTTCCTGTAGTGGCTGCTCTATTTAAGGTGGTCTGGCCTGTCATTGGAGAAATAAACTCACCTGAGCTGCATGAAAGCTCTTGCGTGTTCAGGTTTTGCTCTCCTCCCTGTGTTTCTCTGATCACACTCTTCCTTTGCACTTTGGACAGCTCGCACTATGAACGCACACAGACAATATTGACGTTCACCCTCTGGTCTTTAAACATTATATTTTATTTTACCATATAGACAAATGTAAACATCAAAGAGGCCGTCTTACCTTCTCAACGCTCCATGCAGGCCTGAAAAAAGACGAGAAACAGTGAAGTGTCAGTCAAAATCATCTTAAGGAGCTGTAGTATCCTTTTTTTTCTCACTCCATCTCTCCATGGGACGACGTGCATAAAAGGGGACGCAAATCTAAGGTCGCTCCGCTCAGTGGGAATCTAATATTAGCGCGGCACATTTCCCATACTGAAACTCTAGCACTTGTCTCAAATTGCTGAAAGCACAGCAACGGGCCCGTATGCTTAAACCATTACGGGACTGCAAACTGCAGCCAGAGCGCAGAATTGAGACACAGACGAGCTAAATTTAGGAGGGGAACGAGAGAAGCTCAGGTGTGGCTGCCGGTGAAAGTGTCTGGCCCGGAGGAACGGGACGGAAAGACACAGCTTTTACCCCGTGCTTAAATTGTGTAGTGGCTCGAAAGGTTAAACATTTACTTGTACTCCATTTACAGCGCTGCTAACATATTTTTACAGAGATCAAGCTCCGTAGGACACCTGATCTAGGAGAATATTCATTATAAAGAATGGAGAAAAATATTTAGAAAACTTTTCATTGTAAATAAAATGGCGTTGATGTGATATGGCTAAACTAATGTTGCATAAAATAAAAAATTATGAATAAATAAAAATTACCTGTAATATATATATATATATATACATACATACATACATACATACTATATTATATTTATTTTATTAAGAAATTAATAAGATTGATATTGATTTTTCTATTTAAACAAAAAGTAAGTAATTTACAAAAATTAATCTATTTAATTATATATTTTAATTAAGTTTAATTCATTTTTTATTATTCATTTAAATCCTTTTTTATTTCATTTTACATATTTACTATGTTCAACTATGTTCAAAATAAAGCTGACCGGATATGTCTGGCTGACCAAATAAATAAATTTAAATAAAGCTGACCTGATATGGCTGAGCTAATGTAAAAAAAACAAACAAAAAAAAAACTAATAAAATAATGAACTACTAAACTGACAAATAAAACAAAACAAATAAAATAAAATAAAGCTGACCTGTCTGGCTGTACTATTAAAATGAACTTTTTTTACTTTTAATTAATTTAATTTAATTTAATTTAATTTAATTTAATTTAATTTAATTTAATGCATTAAAAAAAAGAATAAAGCTGTGCTGATATTTAATTTCATTTAATTGAATGTCCTTTTATGTATGAAATGAAATAAAATAAAACTGACCTGATATTTGTGCATAAGAAAAACAACAAAAAAACTAATAAAATAACTAACTAATAAACTAACCAATAAAACTAATAAAATAAAATAAATTAAACTGTCCTGATATGTGTGGCTGAACTAATGTTAGATTAAAAATAAATAAATAAAGCTGACCCGTTATGTCTGGCTGAACAAATACAATTAACTTTTTTTTTTTACATTGAATTTAATTTGACTTATTTAATGCATAAATTTAATAAAACAAAAGAATAAAGCTGACCTGATATGTCTGGCTAAACAAATAAAAATAACTTTTTTTACATTTAATTTAATTTAATTTATTTAATGCATAAAAAAAGAAAAGAAACGAATAAAGCTGAACTGAAATGTGTGGCTGAACTTATTTATTTCCTTTAATGTCATTTTAAGCATGAAATGTAATGAAACGACATGAAATAAAATAAAGCTGACCTGATATGTGTGGCTGAACTAATTCAGTTCATTTGTTTTTATGCATGAAATGAAATAAAATGAAATAAAATAATAAAATAAAATACAGCTAACCTGATATGTGTGGCTGAACTAATGTAAAGTAAAGTAAAATAAATTAAAATATAAAGTAAAAAAAAAATAAAAAAAATAAAATACAGCTGACCTGATATGTCTGGCTGAACTAATGTAAAGTAAAATAAAATATAAAGTAAAAAAAATAATAATAAGAAGAAAATAAAATACAACTGACATGTCTGGCTGAACAAATGTTGCATAAAAAATAAAATTAAAAAATTAAATATTGTTAAGCTGATATGTGTGGCTGAACTAATGTATTACGGCAAAAAAAAGTTTTAAAATAAATTAAAATTTAATTTATTAAAAAAAAAAAAAAAAGTGTTGACCTGATCTGTGTAGCTGAATTAATAAAGCGTGCAATAAAATAAAAAATAAACAAAGTTGACCTGATCAGTGTGGCAGAACTAATATAGCATTCATGTGCAGTGTGCACTCACTGTCTGTGCGTTCTGCAGATGTGTCTCAGCTTCTCCAGGTGTTCAGCATCCAGGTCACTGTCTCTGTCTTCTCGACCGTCCTGACATTGGCCACCCAAACTCTGTCTCCGCTCTGATCACAAAAACACCAGGTTAAAATGCATTCTATCAAGAACCACCTTTGGGTAACAGTCCTCCAGAATCCACTTACCCCACTGCTGCTGTAGGGCGCTGAGGTTGGACAGCAGACGTTCGTGATAGAGCCTCTCTAACTGTATATACCTGACTGCTTTCTCATCTGAAAAATTCTCTGGTCAAGGAAAATCTACAGGAAGCTGAAAACCCCAAATCACCAATGCACTTTACAACACTGAAACTAAAGAATGCCACAGTGAAATACTAGCATATAAGACAATGACTGGCTACAGTAATGCACTGAATGTAATATAATAAACAACATTATATCCATAAACATTGCAAGCATCCCTAAATCAGGTTACAACAACAAAGGCAATGGGGTATAAAATAGGAGCTGTAATGGAACAAGCGTCAAAGGCTGTTTACATAGTGCTCTGTATTATTATATAATTGAAAAAAACAATAATATTAAGGATACAGTCTTCCTCACGCATATATGACTCTGCAATCTGTAAAAAAGAAGGTTTAGCCTAGAATTATTATGCATTACATCACACAATGCAAAGCATTGTTAGGTAACACTGTACAAAAAATAAAATAAAATAAAGCTGACCTCATATGTGTGGCTGAACTAATGTTGCATAAAATAAAAAATATATAAATTAAATTAAAATAAAACTGACCTGATATTTGTGATTGAACTAATGTTGCATAAATAAAATAAAATAAAGCTGACCTGATATATCTGGCTAAACTAATGTTGCATAACAAATAAAATAAAAAAATTAAATATGAGCTAATGTAGAGCTAATGTGTAGAACTAAACTAATGCAGCATGCCAAAAAAAAAATATTATAAAAAAAAATAATAAATAAAATAAAGCTGACCTGATATGTATGGCTGAACTAATGTTGCATAAAATTAAAATAAATAAATAAAGTAAAATAAAAAAATAAAATAAAATAAATAAATCTGACCTGATATGTATGGCTGAACTAATGTTGCATAAAATAAATAAAATAAAATAAAGTAAAATAAAATAAATAAATCTGACCTGATATGTGTGGCTGAACTAATGTTGAATAAAATAAAACAAATACATAAAATAAATTTAATTTAATTCAATAAAATGAAATAAAATAATATAAAGCTGACCCGATATGTGTGGCTGAACTAATGTTGCATACAATAAAATAAAATAAAATAAATTAAAACTGACCTGATATGTGTGACTGAACTAATGTTGCATACAATAAAATAAAATAAAATAAATTAAAACTGACCTGATATGTGTGACTGAACTAATGCTGCATACATAAAATAAAAATAAAAAACAAAACAAAACTGACCTGATATGTGTAGCTGAACTAATGTTAAATAAAATAAATCAATAAAAATTCAATTCAAACAAAACTGACCTGATATGTATGGCTGAACTAATGTTGCATAAAATAAAATAAAATAAAATAAAAGCTGACCTGATATATCTGGCTAAACTAATGTTGCATAAAAAATCAAATAAAAAAAATAAAATATGAGCTAATGTAGAGCTAATGTGTAGAACTAAACTAATGCAGCATGACAAAAAAAATTATATATAAAAAAAATAAATAAATAAAATAAAATAAAGCTGACCTGATATGTATGGCTGAACTAATGTTGCATAAAATAAAATAAAATAAAGTAAAATAAAAAAATAAAATAAAATAAATAAATCTGACCTGATATGTGTGGCTGAACTAATGTTGTATAAAATAAATAAAATAAAATAAAGTAAAATAAAATAAAATAAAATAAAATAAAATAAATCTGACCTGATATGTATGGCTGAACTAATGTTGCATAAAATAAAATAAAGTAAAATAAAAAAAATAAAATAAAATAAATAAAACTGACCTGATATGTGTAGCTGAACTAATGTTAAATAAAATAAATACATAAATAAAATTAAATTCAAACAAAACTGACCTGATATGTATGGCTGAACTAATGGTGTATAAAATATCATTATCATTAATTAAAATACATTTAAGAAGTGATTCATGCATCAAATGAATCTATACTGATCTGTTAAGCAGACTTAATGACAGTTATTATAAACATGCTGCACAAAGGCTTAATGTAATTTTACAGATGGTTTATACCTGATAAACAAGTCAGTTCACCTTAGACAGCATTTATTCCACTACACCTGCATGCAAATTATTACCTGAGGTGTAAAGACTTGTTCCCATTGAGTAAAACTCAAATGGAAAGTGAAGTGGCAAGGTGAAAATCACTACAGCATGTATTCCTCTTGAGTGCAACACGAGAGATGTCTCACCGAGTGGGCGGCAGTAAAACCTTCTGACCTTTCTTTCTTTACAACACTTGATTTCTTTCGGCATAAATCTGGCTGTTTCTCGTGCTTTCATTCCTCATCTCTAATCTCCTTGAGGCTGCTGAGGACTGAGAGATCTACATAAATATGAGCTTCTCATTCTGTTTTCATAGTGTTTTTTTCAGCTCTGATATTCAAAACATTTGTTTTTCTTTTTCATTTGGTTCTACAAATTTCTGAAATTATTACTTCAGTTGAGCTTTTTTGTTTATTAGTACGCTTTTGTTAGTCTGTTGGCACATGTTGGTAACATTATTGACTGACAGCAGCACATGATGTATAATACCAACCAAAAGTTTTTGAACCATAAGATGTTTTTTAAGGCTTTTCTGCTCACCATGCCTGGATTTATTTGATCCAAAAAGCTGATCAAAGCTACATTTTCAGCATTATTACCCCAGTGATCCTTCATAAATCATTCTAATATGCTGATTTGATGCTTATTATTATTAATTATAGAATTAATAATTATAGAAATTATACAAAAACTAATACTAAAGCAAGGAAGCTTTAAATTGATCAAAAGTGATGATGAAGACATTTATAATGTTACAAAAGATTTCCATTTTAGATAAATGCTGTTCTTCTGAACTTTCTATTCATCAAAGAAACTTAATTCAATTCTACTCGGCTGTTTTCAACAATAATGTTTTTTTTTAACAGCAGAATATTAGAATGATTTCTGAAGGATCATGTGACTGGAGTAATGGTGCTAAAAATTCAGCTTTGAAATTACAGGAATAAATTACATTTTTAAATATATTCAAATAGAAAACAGTTATGCTAAATAGTAAATATATTTAAATTTACTGTTTTTGCTGTACTTTGGATCAAATAAATGCAGGCTTTATAGAAGAGACTTCTTTAAAAAAAAATTAAAAACCTTACTGTCCACAAACTTTTGACTCGTAGTGTATATAATTATTAATATTATTAAAAATATTATATTTATATGTATGTTATGCAAGGTAATTGTGACTTTTTCTCTCTCATTTCTGACTTTTGAGTTTATATCTCACAATTTTTCACCCTCTGAATTCTGAGTTTACATCTCACAATACTTTTTCTTTCTTTTTTGGCCATGGAATAAAAAGAAAAAAGTAGTTTATATCTCTCAGTTCTTATTTTCTTCACATCTTGCAATTATGATTTTGTCAAAGAATTACAAGGAAAAAATTTAGAATTGTGAGATATAAATTCAGAACTGAAATGTAAGGGATGGGTAAACAAAATATTGATCCCGATTTTAATCGATTCTCATTTTTACTCAATTATATTCATTCCTTAATCCATAGAATTGATTAGTCTAGCCTGTTTTCAGTTAATGAACGACATTTTCGCCCACCTCCCATCCAATAAATCGCAATAAGCTTTGTCCTTTCTAACTTTTTATATGAAACAAAGTCTCAGATTTCACTTTCTGCCCGTTTATTACAATATTCACAGAATATGAATGCTGTTTTGGTGCCGTTTAAAATGTGGAGTGACAGATCGCTGTAGTGCCTCAATTTAAAAAAAAAAAGATCATCTCATTCGCTTTAATACCAGTTATAGCACAAAATAATCATGAATAAACATCTGAAGATATGTTAAAAGAGAGTACAACGTACTGAAATCCATATCCTGTCTCATGTAATTACTCAGTGTTTTGTACCAGGCAAAGACATCAGTATAACAGCTTGTAAACAATGCCAAGTAACGTTTACCTCAGAAAAAACATATTAGATGACCATAAACTTTCTAGTCAGCTAGAAAAATTCACTCTAGATAGGAGCTTTTTGGTATTCTACAGCATCAGTTGAGAGATTTGATTATATATTTCTTGTTCATGTTTGAGTATACACAGTGCACTTAAAAAGTGTAGAGGAAATCCAGTTATCCAATTAATTCCCTTTTTAAAAGTTCTTATAAGAACACAATCCACAGGGAAATGAATGAGAGCAGTTCCAGCAGAGTCACATAAATCTCTCCTCAAGAGGATGATACAAAACCTGCTGAGCAAAGATGTTCTTGAAAAATGTGTTAAATAAGGTCAGCTCAAATAAACATTTAATAGAGCCAGACCATTTAAGGTGCTGGTTATTCTGCTTCCTATCAGATTCTTCATGCACTGCTATCAGTCAATGTTATCAGCACGGGCCAACAGCAACAACAGACTAACTAGAGCTTATTAATGAACAATGTGGAACAGCACAGGAAAATTCATCTCGTGTTCAGGCTCATACAAGATAGCAAGGCAGACTGAAGTAATAAGATGTTTGCTCCATCTACTGGCAATGGTCAAGATAAACAAATGCCCACCATCACAGTAACTATAACAATGCATGGTCAACTAGAAATTCATCATTTTGTCAGCTAAAAGATAAAAGTACACTACCATTTTATTATAAAATACTTTTACTCAGCACTAAAGATATTTAAAATGGCAAAAGATGTTTTAAATAAGTGGGGTTGAAGATTTGACTCCTGATTTGAAATTTCCAGATTCTGATAATTTACTCACCCCCATGTGATGTCTTTCATTCAGTCAAAAAGAAATTAAAGTCTTTGAGGAAAACATTTCAGGATTTTTTTTTCCATATAGTGGACTTTAATGGGGATCAATGGGTTGAAGTTCCAAATTGCAGTTTCAATGCAGCTTCAAAGCTCTACACGATTCCAGGCTATTCAAGGAATAAGGGTCTTATCTAGCAAAATGATCTGTAATTTTCTAAAAAAATAAAAATAAAATTATATATTTTTGAACCACAAATACTCGCCTTGCACTGTGGTTAGTTTTTAGTCTGTGTACTTTGGTTCAAAAAGGTAGTGTAAGGCAAAAAAACATCTTTCATTTTCTCCTCCAACTTAAAAATCTTTAAACAACATTGTTTTACCTTTTTTTGTAAAGGGGGTTTGACTTTTCTTTGCATGTTCGCTTTGTAAACACTGGGTCGGTACTTCCGCCTATGTCACGTCTGACCTTTCAACGTGACTTCGTAATGTATAAAGCAGAGCTAGTGCAAGACGAGCATTTGTGGTTAAAGTATATACATTTATTTGCTTTGCTACATAAGACCCTTATTCCTAGGCTGAGATTGTGTTGAGCCCTTTGAAGCTGCATTGAGACTGCAATTTATGGAGCAAAATCATCATAATTTTTCTTTCTGTGGTCTCAGTCCACTTGTTTGGTGCGCACCAGGGTTCAGATGGCAGCGTTCACACTTACTCAAATGAACCGCATTAACAGAGCAATCGCACCAGAGTTTGTTTTAATCGTACCAAACATATAGTGGACTTTAATGGAGATCAACGGGTTGAAGGTCCAAATTGCAGTTTCAGTGCAGCTTCAAAGGGCTCTACACAATCCCAGACGAGAAATAAGGGTCTTATCTAGCAAAATGATCTGTCATTTTCTAAGAAAAAAAAAAAAAAAAATTATATATTTATTCCATGGAATGTCTGGATACTGGATTCTGATTGGCTGGCAGGTGTGCAGTAAAACCGTTTAATGCACAGGTAGTTCCAAGTCAGTTTAATCACCGTTCTATATTAATGCGCTGCTTTAATTGATGCACGCAAAAGCACAGAGAGAGAGAGAGAGAGAGAGAGAGAGAGAGAGAGAGAGAGAGAGAGAGAGAGAGATCGCATTGTGCTGCGCACATACATAAACTTCTTGTTAGCGTTTGCCTGCGATCCTTATTCAAATATCCTAGATACTAGATTGCTACATTATATTCCTCAGCAATGGGGTGGTAAAACTGCTGTTTTTGAATGAATTGTTGTTTGTAGAGAGAGACGCACAGCATGCAGGTACGCACGCACATTCACATACACACACACGCAACTGTCATCTCTCTTGCCTCCACACTCTCTCTTGGTCGATCGATAATCTACTGAAACAAATGCTATTTTTCATTCAAATAAATGTGATTTTACCGGACTATTTAATCTCCGAGTCTGATTTGAAGCGGCCAGAATGCTAGAGCTGGGTGTCATAACCGACGAAAATAACCGTCTTTTTTATCCATTCAGTCAAATTTTGCGCTGCAAATATCAATCCTAGTTTTAATTTGTCTATAACCATGGAATAAGCGGGATAATCAACGGCTTGCCGTGCGTTAAAGGATTTAAAATGCACTTCGCGGAGGCAACCACCCTCCGCTTCGCGTCGGGCGGTTATTAGCCTCCACGTCGTGCATTTAAAATCGGCAAACCGTTGATTATCCCTTACATATATATATATATATATATATAGTTATTAGTCTATGTACTTTGGTTCAAAAAGACAGTGTAAGGCAAAAAAACATCTCTCATTTTCTCCTCCAACTTAAAAATCTTTAAACAACATTATTTTACCTTTTTTGTAAAGGGGGTTTGACTTTTCTTTGCATGTTCGCTTTGTTATCACTGGGTCCGTACTTCCGCCTAGTTCACATCTGACCTTTCCAGCGTGACTTCATAATGCATAAAGCTGCGTTCACACTAGCAGCGACTTTTGGCGATGAGGTTTCTAGTGGGCGTTCTCAATACTGGTAGCCTTGAGAGCGAATCAGGTTTCCTGCCGCTAAACACAAACATTCTGGAGGCAAAAGACTAAATATAAATTAAATCCGTACATAAAAAAACAAAAATGTATGAGAAGCAAAGCCTACTTTTTTCCTTTTCCAAAAACGATCACATGAGCTTAATCTAACCAAATATGACAAGTGGGAAAACGCCCTTAAAAACCCTAATTTATTTTCGACTAAACAAAGAAAGAACATGGGGGTAAGTAAATTATCAGTAAGGTGTTTTAAATTGGAGTGAACTAATTCTTTAATTTATCTTTATATTAATCAAATAATCCTGAAAGAATTTATCGATTTCCACAAAAATATTAAGCAGCACAACCATTTTCAACACTGATAATAAGAAATGTTTTTTGAGCAGAAATTCATCATATTAGAATGATTTTTGAAGGATCATGTGACACTGAAACCTGTTGAAACTGAAAATATCACTCCCTCACAGCCTTGTTTTCATTTAAGTGAAATGAAATACCGTGTGTTATCTAACTAGAGACAAGCGTTTGCTAATCAATGACTAGTGAGAGATGACATTTAGTTGCTCATGTCTCACATTTACTTAAGGACATTTCATTTAACACCTCATTTAGTAATTTCGAGCGAAGAGAGACACACAGAGAGGAGATGATGTAGAACAGGAGTATACAAGACCTGATGGAGGCACTGTGGCAGAAGAGGGTGGTCTCCCCGCTCCCCCATCTCCTGCAGAGATGCCACCAGGGAGCGAGTGAAGCCCTGGGGTGATCCAGCATCGCCGTGAGGCGGCCCTTCAGGACTCACAAGCCCCTCTGACACTGAAAAGACAAATATGACATCCTCTTTGAAGTGTGTTGACACTGAAAATATGCTATAGTAACACCAACTATGGTATTTGTGACCAAAAAAAAAAACAGTAATAAGGGTAATTTTTTTTAAATTGAGATTTATACATCAATAACAAATAAGCTTTGCATTGATTTATAGTTTGTTAGGATAGGATAATATTTGGCTGAGATATAACTATTTTAATATCAGGAATCACAAAAAAAGGGCACAAAAAATTTAAATATAGATTTTAAAGTGGTCCAAATTAAGTTCTTAGCAATGCATATTACGTTTTGATATATTTACGGTAGGAAATTTACAAAATATCTTCATGGAACATGATCTTTACTTAATATCGATAAAGAAAAATCGATAATTTTGACACCTACAATGTACTTTTGCCTATTGCATCAAATATACCAATGCTACTTAAGATTGGTTTTGTGGTCCAGGGTCACATTTAGCATAATTACCAATAGACTTACATTATGTTATTTTAACAACCCTGATGTGGTTATCCAAGACACATCTAAAATATGTGTCTAAATGCTCGAAAAATTAAATTGAGAGGTTACACCCAGTATTTGTAAATCAACACTGATATATCTCGCTCTAGAGACTGGCCCTTATTATTCATGGCACTCAAACCTGTCTGAAAGTTGCACAACAACAATGTGATGCAGTCATTCG
Source organism: Garra rufa (assembly GCF_049309525.1). Taxonomy (NCBI): domain Eukaryota; kingdom Metazoa; phylum Chordata; class Actinopteri; order Cypriniformes; family Cyprinidae; genus Garra; species Garra rufa. Next base: position 9,349,327 of record NC_133381.1, read on the forward strand.
CTCTACTGCAGAAAGAGAAACAAAAGTCTAGTACTATTACTCAGGTTATCTGAATCTTCACAGACAATAGAAATGCTTCTCCACCCTCAGCCTAAACAAGAAATAAATATGTCCATCATTCAGGATGACACCTATTAGACTGGGCTGTGCCACAAACACCATTCGATGTCCAAGGAACATTCAATATCAGTAATTTAAATTTTTTGTGTACAAGTGCTACCAAGTGTACCAAGCTACTGAATGAATCAGATTTTATACTATTTGTATAAATATTGTATTAATTCCAGTACAGCACTGCCAAGTTAGACAGAAAACAAAAATCCTCTATAAAGCCACCAAGCTACTTTTGGTTATGCGTTTACGACTTTATGGGAAGTAATATATAGGTGTGCTCAAAAATATTTCACCAATTTATTACTAATTCTCAGAATATCTTACAATGGCACAAACTTTACAAACTTTGACAAATGATAAGCTCTTCCTCAGAAATTCTCTTTAGTATCTGACTGAAAAACCTGCACAGTGTAACTCTAATGATTTGTTTTGTGCAACACAAACATAGCTTATGGGATTTAACTTGGGTTGACTGCTTCAAGGTCAACATGTGGAAAATGTTACACTGTGAAGGTTGGGAACTGATTAACTGATTCAAAATAAAGACTTTATTCAACAATTCATTCTCTTCTAATGCGTTATGGTACACTTTTTTTGTCTAAATGGTTCCATATAGAACCTTTAACACCTTATGAACCTTTCTGTTTCACAAATGGTTCTTTTTTGGTGAAAGAAGGTTCTTCAGATTATAAAAAGGTTAGAAAGACGTGTTTTTTTTAAAGAACCTTTGACTAAATGGTTCTTCTATGGCATTGCTGTGAAGAACCTTTTAAAGCACCTTTATTTTTAAGAGTGTGCTCTCGTGAAGGGTGGCAGAGAATGAATATAGCTGTTACTTTTGTTTTCTTTGCACACACAAAAATTCTCAAAGCTTCATAAATTTACGGTTGAACCACTAATGTCACATGGACTATTTTAACAATGTCCTTACTACGATTTTGGGCCTTGAATGTAGTAATTGCATTGCATTGAGTCAGAAAGCTCTGGGATTTTGTTCGGCACCTTTGGGCGTCCCAAGTTCGAATCCCGGCTTGCGGACCTTCACAAACCCGCCTCCCCTCTCTCTACCACTTCGCTGCATGTCTACGTACTGTCCTATAGTAACTTTAGAAAGCTCTCAGATTTGATCAAAAATAACTTAATTTGTGTTCTGAAAATGAACAAAGAACTTGGTTTGGAACCACTTGAGGGTGATTAATTAATGACAGAATTTAGAATTTGACAGAACTATCCCTTTATTACATTTTAAGATTTGTTTAAATGTGGAAAGACATTTTAAAAGAAACCAAAATGTATTTATTTGTTTAGTCATGGAACTTCCAAACAAACAGTGTTTCAGTTAAATAAATGTTGTAATATGACAGCATAGCTGTCAGGAATTAATAGATTCACACTTTGGGTTGGTTACAGACTTTTGTTTCTGTCTTATTTAAGTATTATTTGTATACCATTTTAATATTAATATTTTTATATTGTTTTTTTGTATTTTTTTTTTTGTAGTATTATTTATTTACTAATGTAACTGTAATATTTGTATGTTTACATTTCCATTTTAATTTTAGTTAAAGTTTTAGTAATTATTTTGTCATTGTAAATTATTTCTATTGAGCTGTGATCTAGTTTTATTTTAGTTTGAGTTTTAGTAATTTTAGAACTTTAATTTAAACAAATTTAATTTTAGATAGTTTCCAAAAACAACATTTCTAATTTCTGAAATGTGTATGAAATCCTAAAAGAAGAAGAAAGAAAAAAAAAATTAGATATATATAATTTTCTTTCTTTATTTTTTTTATGTGAACTTTACATTTAGCACTAAATATTTAATTTCATCTTTATTTCAATTACCTTTTAAAAAAAATAGTTTGAGGGGGTGTTTACATGACAACATTTTCAAATAAAAATGGAAAACTTTATGCATTTTAGCTGTTCATGGGTTTCGAAATGCAAGTTTTTGAAAACTATATTATCATCTCTGTGTTAAATACAAAAAGATAAATTTGTCAAAACGTGTGACGTCATGTGCATGGTTGTTTATGGTACAAAATGATATCACCAACACGCACAATACAGCATTTTTTTTGTTGTTGATTTCCGCAGATCAGTCTGAATGGGGAGCATTTTGAGAATTAGGTCCGTGAAACTGTTCTTAGTGCAGCGTTGAGTGTAGTTGTAATTTTAGTTAACAACAACAACAAGCCATATGTGTCTTTAGACGGATCATCTGACACTATACTAAATGATACTGAATTGACGGGTATTATATACCATGTTGTAGTGTACCTTTAGAGTCAGCATTTACTGTGAACGGAGCCGCTCAGACACGCACATACGTAACCTACACACATGTAAATAATTAAAGCGCATATATTAAACCTGTGTCGCATATATTAATTGAACTGAATTGTAGCATTATTATTTTTTTAAAATCAAGTACTTAAATTGAATTGAGGAATAGTGACAATCCTACGTGCTTAAGTTTGTTTTTCAAACCGTGGTCTGTGATTTATCTCAGTTTGGCATTATCTGTTACCTGTGGGACTGGGGCTGGGTGTTGGTGAGTCTCGGATGTGTCCATCCAGCTCTGGAGAATATGCGCCACTGTTACTATCCACCTCTTCCTCCTCCTCATCTTCCTCGTCCTCCACCTTGGAGCTGTCATAATCTTCATCATCACCGTTGTTGTTAGTATGATCCTGTCGGAGGGGCCTCTGTCCGCCACGGGGCCCCTGTTCTACCTCCTCCGCTTCCTCCACCAGTCGGTTCTGGTTCTCATCCGGGCTGCGGCTGGAGTCAGAGTCATTTAGGAGGTCTGGGTCGGTTACTCCTCCCCGCCTCACTGGGCCGTCACTCTGCCACTGTCCGTCGTCCATGAGGTCCCGCTGACCGAGAGCATGAAGATCCACTCGAACCACTGCAGGCCTTGCAGCCACTCTACAGCACTCCTCCAGTCCGGCCGCTGGAGAACAAATCAGAGAGACACTTTAATGGCCATGAGCCATCATGAAAAGCAAAGAGCTTGTTGGCCTTTAAGAGAACTGACTCATAGTTTACCCATAATTCCACTTCAGGCTGGCTGAGCGCAGTGCATGAATCAAAACACTTGAGATTTGTCCATTTGTCTGTTTTGTTTTACAATCGTTTATAGCTGAATTAATCAGAGGCCAAATGCAAAATAGGTTTTGCTAATGTTTTTATTAATCTGTACAATTGCGGTATTTCACATATCATGATTGGAGATAATCTTTCAAAAAGGATTAAAAAAAGTAAAGATCATAAATAAAAATAGAAATGTGTTTATTAAAAATTATATTTAAAAATATATCTTAAGGTTTTATGGTCCAGAGTTGCATATTAGAAATTTTAAGTAGCACAGGTATATTTGCAGCAATAGCCAAAAATACATTGTATGGGTCAAAATGATCGATTTTTTTAAGCCAAAAATCATTAGGATATTAAGTAAAGATCATGTTGCATGAAGCTATTTTGTAAATTTCCAACCATATATCAAAACTTTTTTTGATTAGTAATATGCATTGCTAAGAATGTAATTTGGACAACTTTAAAGGCAATTTTCTCAATATTTAATTTTTTTTTTGCACCCTCAGATTCCAGATTTTCAAATAATTGTATCTTTGCCAAATATTGTCCCATCATAACAATACATACATCAATGGAAAATGGATCATACATCAATGGAAAGCTTATTTATTCAGCTTTTATTTATTCAGATGACGTATAAATCTCAATTTTAAAAAAAAACTGGCCCTTATGACTGGTTTTGTGGTCCAGCTTTCCTGCTTTCCTTTTAGTCTGCTGTAATATACAGAAGTAGGAAATGCTGAAGTAGGAAGTTGCTCTCTTTCTTTCACTCTAATACACACACACACACACACACACACACACACACACACACACATATATACACACAGATTGTTTGGTTCCCCTGTATGGTGAATTCACACACCATGGAGATTTTCCATAATAGTCCCCACTGGGTTGTTATAGAAGAAAGAGCATGATGCTTATTACTAGACCGTCTCGTGACAGAGCTTATGCAATATCATACAGCATCTTACAGATCCTAAAGCAGACTGGATGTTTGTTTTTCATCTGCTCAGGGGGATTCTGGAGCTGCAGAATTAATGAATGAATGAATAAATACTATGATGCTTATAGGTCACTGCGTACGATGGTAACGCTTAGGGCTGTTCAGTGTGCATTAAGTGAACAAACTGAGATGAATCCAGTGTTGTTACTGTCATCTAAAAGTATAAAATATAATTTCTGTTAATTGAAAGCTGTAAAGCCCGTTTCGGCCACTGAATAAAAAATAAAAAATAAAAAAGGTAATTGCAACTTTTTATCTCACAATTTTTTTCCCAGAATTGCATGATACAAACTCGCAATTTTGACTTGTGAGATATAAATTGAATTGTGAGATATAAACTCTATTGCCAGTTATAAAGTCAGAATTGTGAGATATAGTCCTGATTCTGACTTTTTGTATCTCACAATTCTGACTTTTTTCTCACAATTGTGAGTTTGTATCTTGCAACTGCAAAAAGACTGATATGTTCTCAGAGTTTATATCTTAATAACTTGCAATTGCGTGTTATAAAGTCAGAATTATGAGATATTGTGAGACAATTCTGACTTTTTTCTCAGAATTGCATAATATAAACTCACAATTGCGATAGTAAAAATTCCGAGATAAAAACTCGCAATTCTGATTTTTTTGTGTAAACTCGCAATTGTGAGTTATAAATTCCAAATTTGTGAGGGAAAAAAGACTGATATGTTT
>NC_133381.1:9354741-9407493 GCF_049309525.1 Garra rufa
ACGGACTAAAAGACATTGTTTTTAATTGTGACCCTGGACCGTAAGTAGCACAAGTATATTTGTAGCGATAGCCAAAAATACATTTGTATGGGTCATAATGAAAGATTTTTCGTTCATGCCAAAAATCATTATGATATTAAGTAAAGATCATGTTCCATGAAGATATTTTGTAAATTTCCTACCATAAATATATCAAAACTTAATTTTTGATTAGTAATATGCATTGCTAATTGAACTTCATTTGGGCAACTTTAAAGGTGATTTTTTTTTTTTTCAATATTTAGATTTTTTTGGCACCCTCAGAAAAAAAAAAAAAAAAAAGACTCTTATGACTGGTTTTGTGGTCCAGGGTCACAATTGATTTTTTTGTGTGTAAATTTTCATTTCTTTTGCATCTTAAATGATTATTTTATGTAAAAGCACTTTCACTTTCCATTGTGTATAAAGTGTACAATAGCCTATAATTAAACTTTCCTTGTCTTGCATATATACAGTAGAACTACCATTATATTGCAATTTACTAAATAACTGAAGTGAACCAATGAATCATCATTAATCAGGGCCCTGCAGATAGAAAGAACTTGGCTGTTTGTGTAGAGGACCTGATCCTGATGTTATCTGGCTCTAGAAGTGTGACTGACTCACAGCGGACCCCAGGCGTTCATTCGCTTCTCTGAAAACACTGACTCAGTGAGCCGGGAACCATCAGATCTGTGTCTGCGGTGTGACCACCTACACACATCCGCACCACATCAACAAGATAGACCAGGTAAACCACAGACTACTACTGCACACTTGTGGGTTTTTATCAATTCTTTGTGATTAGAAGTGATAACTAGCTATCGTTTCAGGTTTGCGACCGCTGTAGGACGTCATTTCAAAAACCTAATGCAAAACAGCTCTTTATTATTATGTTAACAGTAGACACTTTAAAGGGCACAGCCAGAATAACACGAGGTCAGTCACATTATGGCAAGCAGAAATGTGGGTATGTGAGCTGCCATGTTCATTCATCCGCTTTCTTTTAAGACAGAACTCATTAATAATCAAAGACAGCTGCACTCTCTCATTAGCTCCTTTAACAACATTAAAGCCTGAGGGGTGAATGAGAGAGGCATAAGCAATAGGTTTATTCGTCCTGAAAAACAAGCACGACTAGAGTAGCTAGAGACAAATGTGTCCCACATATAGCCCGCACATAGCGTTCTTCAAACCATCTGTGACATTAAACTCAATCCTCTATTCTGAATCAAAACTGAAAGTTTAAATAGAAGAAATGCTGAAACTCCTTACTAAGTGTTTAAGAAGTACTTCAGTAATGAAATAACTGATTCGAATTGGTTGGTCTTGGCAATGGAGTGCATCAGTCGTGCTTCAGAATTAAAACAAACAAACACATTTTCTTCATTAGGGAATGGATTTTGAATAATTATTTTAATGCAGACCTATTGTGAGCTACAAAGTTGTTAATCAATGGTATATTTTAACTGTTTTACAGCATTTTACATTGTGAAAACTACATTACCCATGATTCCGCAGAGAAACATTCATCAATCATAGAATCATGCCAAAACAACACTTTAGCACCCACCCAATCTCTTAAGCTCTGTAAATCACATACATATTTGTATGCATACTATGCATATTTTACATATTTATGTGTTCCATTCTACAGAATTGGTGCAAACTGCTGTTCCACAACCAAGAAAACACATTTAAAAAGCATTTAAGTTTTCAAATCTCAGATGTTTACTAAGATCCTTTTAATATCTATTAAAACCCATAATGATATAAAATATTAATAAGCTTATATATATATTAAATCATTATTTAGTACTTTCAATTGGGAGGTGGCTGTCCCAAACCCTAATCCCTAACTTATGTTGATATTGAATTTTTTTTTTTTTTGTATTTTATTTCATTATTTTTAAAATGATCTTGATTTTGTAAAAAGGTTAAGTTCTAAATATGTATTTTATATTTTCTTTGTAAATTATGAAACTTTGTGTAAAAAATGTGTCCCGCATTTTCATGTCACTACCGAAACTGTATGTTTTAGTCCACTGGTTGAGACTGACTTTAACTACACTCCTATACTGTAAAAAAAAATATCCGTAAAATTTACGGTAAAAAACTGGCAGCTGTGGTTGCCAGAATTTTACCGTAAAAAATACGGTAGCAATGTTTTACATTAAGGTTTTCACTTAAATTTACAGGTAAATACTGTAATTTCATAATAAAAACCGTAACTCATATAATGTTAATGTACCAACTTTTTGAAGCACTGAAATCTGTTTTGTACCTTTGTAATACACTGATAACCACCAAAAGCAGGTGGTGATGACAACATCACATGATGAACCAAAGCCCATTGCACGGAGGTTTTAAATAATAACATATATAGAAGGTGCACAGTGTCATTCACACAAACACTAAACACCATCATGGTAACACACATAAAACTGAAATAATGCAAAAAACATTAATTTAACAATATTAGATGTAACATACAACCCTAATGTACAAAACTGCCAAGAAAAAAAATTAGATGAAGTTATTTCAACAAAAAAAAACATCAAATAAAAAAATTAAATACAGGGAATTCTGGGAATGTCAATTTACGGTTATTCACTGTAAATTTTACGTTCTTTTTCACTTCCAAAAACGGTATACTACCGTAAAATTAAATGCAATGTCCAACAGTTTTTCACCGTATATAGAAGGGGAACTTTCCGTTAACCATTTCACAGGTTTTTACCGTAGCATTTTTACAGTTTTTTACCGTTAAATTCACTGTCATTTTTTTACAGTGTACATTTATGATCAGAAAATGTTCATGAGTCTCTTTCATTGCTACATGCTGAGTAGATTTCATCATTTTGAGGCAAATGGTTTTTAAAAGTCTGAAAATCTGTGTATAACTTCAGGTGAAGTCAGTACCAAAACCTTCTGCAATTAAGCACACTTTTTTTGGGTGTTTTCTACAACATTTAGTTTTTATATGTATAACTGTTCAGAACTGTGCTAGTTAACCATTATCCATGTGCTGATTAGCATCTTTGAGATAGGCTCAAAAGTATCAAAAATTGTCACTACAGAAACAGTCACAACGAAACATTTGGTTAAGTTTTGGTAATGACATTATTGTTTTTCTGGGTGTTTTCCATAAAATTTAGTTTTTATGTTTGTACATCTGTTCAGAACTGTGCTAGCTAACCATGTGTTGGTTAGCATTTTTGAGTTAGGCTCAAAGTATCTAAAATTGTTGCTACCGAAACAGTCATAACAAACATTTGGTGACGTTTCAGTAGTGACGATTTTATTTGGGGGGGGGGGGGTGTTTTTTCATGAAACTTTGTTTTTTTTTTATGTGTACAACTGCTCAGAACTGTGCTAGCTAACCATGTGCTGGTTAGCATGTGTTTTTTCATGAAACTTTGTTTTTTTTTTATGTGTACAACTGCTCAGAACTGTGCTAGCTAACCATGTGCTGGTTAGCATTTTTAAGCTAGGCTCAAAATATTGAAAATTGTCATTACCGGAACAGTCTCGACCAAAACAAGTTTTCATAGTGACATCATTATTATTTTTTTGGGGTGTTTTTTTTCTTCAGAAAATTTAGTTTTCAATGTGTGTACAACTGTTCAGAACTGTGCTAGCTAACCATGTGCTGGTTAGCATTTTTAAGCTAGGCTCAAAATATCGAAAATTGTCATTACCGGAACAGTCTCGACCAAAACATTTGGTGAAGTTTTCATAGTGACATCATTATTGTTTTTTTTGGGGGTGTTTTTTTCCCCCAGAAAATTTAGTTTTTAATGTGTGTACAACTGTTCAGAACTGTGCTAGCTAACTTTGTGATGATTAGCATTTTTGAGCTGGGCCTAAAAGTATCTAAAATTGTCACTACCGGAACAGTCACGACCGAAACATGTTATTTTGGTATTTGTTTCGATAGTGACAAAAGGGAACACATAATCCTTTATTTGGGGGAAATAACTGTACTAAAAATGTGTTCTTTTTTTTTATTTTAGTATGTTTTAGTAATGTTTTAGTATGTGGGTTAAAATTCTGTAATGTGATCGCTACCAAAACATTACTGTCACTACCGAAAATGTGCAGTCACTACCCAAACATAGGATATTTTGTCAAAAATAACGTATACTGAATTATCAACTAAGATGTTATCATAGTGTTTGGTTCAATGTATATTCAAACTAATGATTACTTAAGTTTGAAATCAGTATGATCAACTTTTTGCCTTTTACAAAGAAAAATTGGATTTAAAATACAACAAATCTCATAAATCACACTTGAAAAATTGTTAAAATTGTTATTGATTTACCTCTGAAAACCTTTTTAATACAATAGCAAAAAATATATTTGCAAGGTAGATGTAAGCAAAATGTATATTTTTTTTTATATATTTATATTTTTAAATATTATACAATTTGCATACAAAATTTGTGGAAAAAGACTTTTTGTGTTGTTTCCAACTCTGACTTTGCAATAGTTTATGCTTGCATCGTTTTTATTTAGATTATGTCCTTTACAGAGTTTCATGAGATTGTAGTTCTTTTTCTCATTAAAGCCATGTACATTGTACCCTTGTTTTTAGTCTGACATTCAAAAACAGTTTTTGCTTCAAATTAATGTTCATAGTGCTGTGATTCACCTCATGGGTGGTTAGTTTGGTTTATGGTTTATAACTCTTAACCTAAGACTTGTTTTTAAAAATCCTATGGGAAAAAAATACTTTCAGAACTAATGCTACTGAAAAACGTGGATGGGGATTTTACACTTTCACACCTTTATACCTTTCCCCCCCTAAAGAATGCATATTAGTACCTTAAAAGCACATATGTGACCCTGGACCACAGAACCAGTCATAAGAGTCAATTATTTTGAAATTGAGATTTACACAAATAAATAAGTTTTCCATTGATGTATGGTTTGTAGAAAATCTGGAATCTGAGGGTGTAAAAAAAATCTAAATACTGAGTGAAAATCACCTTTAAATTTGTCCAAATGAAATTCTTAGCAATGCCTATTACTAATAAATTTTTTTTACAAAATATCTTCATGGAACATGATCTTTACTTAATAACCTAATCATTTTTGGCACAAAAGAAAAATGGATCATTTTGACCCATACAACGTATTTTTGGTTATTGCTACAAATATACCTGTGCTACTTAAGACTGCTTTTGTGCTCCAGGGTTACATATTCTTACCTAGAATACCTAAACAGTACATTTTAGTACCTTTCTGATTAGGACTCCTGTCGCCATTACAAACAAACACCTGACGTGGTGTTCAGGGTCATGTTGCATCATCACCTTGAAATGCTTTATTGTATGATAACGACCAACTGACTCTATATTATCGCTTACTACTTAATAATATTACCAGAAAGGTGCAGTCTACCAAAACTAGACCCAAAGTATGACCTTTGGGAGGGTTGTGACCTCTATGGTGAGTCAAAACATTGAAATGACATTACTTTCCCAGCCTAATCATGATCTATTTCCCTGTATAAGAGCTCAAAAGAAAGTTATCTAACACTTATAAACAAAACTACTTTAGCATAACAAGCATATCTCACGCTCAGTGAAGCAAAACAAAGCAGTTCTGTCTGTTTAGACACATGGCCACTTTAAATATTTCTTTACCTTAAGACCCCATTCACATTTAAAGATTTTTTTTTTGTCACAACATTATGCTTAGAAACTAAGAGAGACCAAAACAGATCGTTCTGCAGATGGATAAGCAGATGTTGATATTATGTAATAACGTTACAGTCTGTTTATCATCGCATATAGGCTATAAACACACACGACTCTACGTGCACCAAAACATCAGTCGCATTGATATATAAAAGCAGGGGTTGAGCTCTATGAAAGCCGCTTTCATAATTTCTCACATCATATTTGCATAAACTGTTCACAGAAGTGTTATTTACCACATCAGGTGCCGGTGGTGCGGACAGTGCAGATAGAGCTGTCATTAATTCAAGCGCTAACATGCATAGCATCATAAGTGCATCAAGCCTTCATTTCAACAAACTGCACGTTTCGTTTTGCTTTTCAAACGCGGATGTTATCATTAATATTGTATTAAAAATAAAAAGCAGCACTTACAAATCGATAAGGCAGGTGGTTGGAATTCGGATGAACAGGCAACCGCGCTCTTCACTGTCGGCTGATGTGTGTTTGTGTTTCTGCTGCACGTCTGCGCAGCTCTTCCTGTCACTCATCCGGGAACTTCAGCTGCCTGCGCAGCTCCTCCCGCCACTATCCGGGTACTTCAGCTGCAGAGCATTCTCTCTGTATGGCTCTGATTCTCTGGTAAGGCCTTTATCTTATAAATATTTATCATGTAGCTGTTGCTTAGGAACCTAGACGTAATATAATTAATATTCATAATAAACCAAACCTTCGCCATAGTAGGATTTTGCGCAGCTCCGCCCGCCACACGCCTCTCTTCTGTGTACGTCAGCGGTGAAGTGTTTAATTAGGTCCAGAGCCATATGGCTCTGATTAGGTCATGCAGATGTTGCTTGGTAACCTTCCACAACGTTACATAGTTAATATTAATGAGTCAAATCTGTATCATAGTAGGATTCGTACATTTTCAGAGGTTCATAGATTATATAGTATTTTGTGCCTCCTAGTGGACGAGATTATAACAGTAAATTGTATGTAATAAATGTATATAATGAACACATAAATATAAAAAAAATAAAACTATAAATGAACATATTAATATATATATATATATATATATATATATATATATATATATATATATAAAATTATTTATATATATATAAAATTAATGAAGAGATTATAACAAACTGTTTGCAAATGTGTAAATATAATATATGCTTATTTGTTCATATATATATATATATATATATATATATATATATATATATATATACACACACACACACACACACACACACACACACACACAAATATAAAAATAAAATAATACAAAAATGAATGAAAAATACAGTTAAAAATTAAATGAAAAGAATAATAAAATAGATTATAACAGTAAATTGTGTGCAAACGTGTAAAATTTATATATTTATATATGAACACAAATATATAAAAAATAGTTAAAAATAAAGATATTAAAAATTATATTAATGAAGAGATAATAAATTGTGTAAATATGTGTGTAAAATATATGTATATGCTTATTATTTGTTCATATATATATATATATATATATATATATATATACACACACACACACACACACACCATAAACGCAAATATAAAAATAAAATGCAAAAATTAAAGAAAAACACTGTTAAAAATTAAATGAATAATGCAAATAAAATAATGAAAAAAAAAGATAACAGTAAATTGTGTGCAAAGTGTAAAAAAAATTATATATATATATATATATATATATATATATATATATATATGAATGAACACAAAATAATGAAAACATACAGGTAAAATACAGAAATTAATAATTATTAAATTAAGTTGTAAAAAAAAAATCAGAACTAAATTGAATTTATTGAATTAGTTTTGTCTGTTTTAGCAAACCATTTATTTATTGTCATATTACGGAATTTATTTACAATGTCTATTATATAGATTTTAGATATAGATCTCTCTCTCTCTCTCTCTCTCTCTCTCTATATATATATATATATATATATATATATATATATATATATATAAGAAATTAACACATATAAAAAAAATATGAAAAAAAATAAATATTAAAAATACAGTTAAAAATAATTTTCTTTCATTTATTGTCATATTACTGCATATTTATTTTATTTATAATTTCTACAGATTTTATTCTCCGTAATATTCTGCTAGATAAAAAAAATATTACCACACAGCGAGTGTTTTTCATTTGATCAAAACCAAGCTTTTCCTACATTTGTTTTAAGTATTTGTTTATTAAAAATTCATATTTAAATACAACAAACAAAAACAAGCGAAGCAAGTACTTTTGAACATTTACATAATTTTACATTGTTTGCTAAATGTAATCATTACAATTCCAAACGATTTTTTAATTAATTTAATATTTCCTACTATCAAAGTGGTAATCAAGCAGGTATTTGTACTCGTAGTACACACTTAATGGCTATCGGCTTCATGGTTTCAGCATGGCAACAATACCTCTCTGAAAATGTAACAATATCTTCATCACATTTTGTCTCCAACAAGCAGTCATCGACAACCAAAATGACCACTCATGAAACCTGTTTCTCCAGTCCACATTTTATGACTATATATATATAACTTTATCAAAATGTAAAGTCCTTCATAGACAGGTCTGTCTACATATTAGCCATCATTAAGGATTAGGGTTTCTTTAAACAATACGGTGTTTTTCTTCTTTAGCCGATTCTTCCATATAAAACAATGAAAGTTTTTTGTCCATGATTGGCGGTATTACGAGCGACCAGTGTTCGTGGTTTCCAGCGTCTCCTCATAAAGCCAGCTCTCAGTGAAGCTTCCAGACTGCTCCATTAGCTCAAACAGACGCTTGAACTCATCTGGGTAAACATCGCCTGTCATCACGTCATCAAGGAAGCCAAGCTTTGAGGTGAACTCTAATCCACTGCCAGGACTCCATGAACTTTGGAAAACAAACACAAAAGGAAAGTATGAATACAACCTTGTATTATATTAGTTTAAAACTGGTTGTATCAAAATACAGGTTAGAGTTCATAAACTTACTTAATTTGTTCTATCAATCTGCTTTTTCTTTTGGCAAGGCATTGTTTCACCATCATAACCAGAGTGCTGCCATTCAAGGGAGTCAGGAGAGAGTTAAACAAGTCCTCGCGTGGAGTTATCCGCACCAAACAAAGGTTATCACTGTGGGATAACTGTGGGAAGATTATAATAAAAAAAAGTGTAAATAATTTTTTTTTTTTTTTTTTTGTAGTAGCTTTGATAAAACATTACAGTAAAAAACATATGACAATGTTAAAAAAAAAATTCAAATGTTATTTTAAACCCTTCTCTTTATCAAAAAAGTATTTTTTTCAGTATTTCTTTATAAATAGAAAATTCAAAAGATTTCAAATCATTTATTAAAAAAAATAAAATTACGGGAATAATTACGTTATAATATTTCGGGAGGTGGAGAGTTTTTTTTCTAATTCACTTCAGCACTTCCATTCCTACAACAGCGCTTCAGTGCCACGTTAAAATTTAAAAAAGTCGAAATGTTTCGAGAATAAAGTTGAAAATGTTTTGAGAATAAATTCACAATTGTGGAAATTAAGTTGAAATGTTTCAAGAATAAATTCTAAATAGTGGGAATTAAGTTTCGAGAATAAAGTTAAAATGTTCCTAGAATAAATTCAAAATTTTGTGGGAATAAAGTCTAAATGTTTCGAGAATAAAGTTAAAATGTTCCGAGAATAAATTCAAAATTGTGGAAATGAAGTTGAAATGTTCAGAGAATAAATTAAAAAATTGTGGGAATTATATCGAAATGTTTCAAAAATAAAGTTGAAATGTTCTAGAATAAATTCAAAATTGTGGCAATTAAGATTGAAATGTTTCAAAAATAAAGTTGAAATGTTTCGTGAAATAAAGTTATGATGTTTAGAAAGTATAGCTTGCCCATGCAAATGGCCCGGATTGAAAGCACCGGGAAAAGTTTCCAGGCCACTGGAATTTATTTGAATATATGTGTTATTATTAGCAGAAATCATGCCATATGTTATACTCCCAGGGACAGTATGCTTCGATTGCATTCATTAGGCCTATTTGTAGTGCACAGCCACCCAATAATAGCAATAAGCTTTGTGCTTTTGGTAATTTTAATATAAAACAAAGTCTCAGCTTTCAAAATCTGTCAGTTTTATCAGAAAAAAAAAAAAAATCAGTATTGCCTAATTGTAATCAGAGAGATGACTGATTTACATGCCGCTTAAACTGAGGCGAATACAGTGATCTGTCACGCCACATTAAAGAGCATGAATAACACATTATTGTACTGTATTATTGTATTGACATACCGTACTGTTTATATTTTGTTATAAAACTGACAGCTTTTGAAAGCGGAGACTTTGGAATATCTCCCGCTGCTCCCAATCCAGGCCATTTGCATGCACAATAGGCTTATATATATATATATATATATATATATATATATATATATATATATATATATATATATACACACACACACTCTCAAAATATTATAACTTTATTCTCGTAACTGCTACGAATTAATCCTCGTAATTTTGATTTAATTCTTAATTTATTCTCGAAACACTTCGACTTTATTCTCGAAACACTTTGAGATTATACTTATAATTTTGACTTAATTCACAAATTTATTTTCAAAACATTTTCACTTTTGTCGAAACACTTCAACGTTATTCTCGTAATTTTGACTTTATTCTCAAAACATTTTTACTTTTCTCAAAACCCTTCGACTTTATTCTTGCAATTTCAAATTTATCCTCAAAAATGTATTCTCGAAACACTTCGACTTTATTCCCGAAAGTTGAAATATTTCGACTTTCTTCTCAATCTTTTTTTTTTTTAACGTGGCAAAACAGTGCTGTAGAAAAGTAGTGACAGTAAAGACATTTATAATGTTGCTCAAGATTTCTATTTCAAACAAATGCTGTTCTTTTGAATTTTTTATTCAAAGAATCCTAAAAAATTGATCGTTTTCCACAGAAACACAACTTTTTCAACATTGATAATAATCTTAAAATTTTCCTTGAGCTGCAGATCAGCAAATGATTTCTGAAGGATCATGTGACACTAAGAACTGGAGAAATGGCTTTGATCACAGGAAAAAAATACTTTTTAAAGTATTTTCAAATAGAAAACAACTATTTTAAATAGTAAAAAATAAATTATATTTGAAAGCATATTAGAAATGTAAATATTTCAAATTATTACTGTTTTTAATTGCATTTAATTATGTAAGTAAAATCTACCTTGAGCAGCGTAAGAGACTTCTGACATTTGAACAGTGGCTGGCGTGTTTGTATATGTATACTTACATGCCATTTATTAAAAAACAAAATTCCCTAAGCAAATAAGCATAGTAAACAATGCTTTTAGTACACAAGGCAGATTAAAGTTTCTCTGCTCATTTTTTAAGTACTCAAGTGATAAATCTGACTTTATTCAGTGGGAAAATGAGTTGTCAGGCTCATAGATCGATTTAGACTGATTAACTAATGATTGACAGAAGGATCTGATGACACAGTGCTACTGAATCACTAATACAATATAAACCGATGCTAAATTCTAGAGTGATAGTATTTTTGTGACAATACTTACAGTGTTCTTTAAGGAGAACCTTCCAGTATTTTTAGTTACAGTTAGAAAGGATGACAATGGCTCCTGGTGAGAACAAAGCAGAAATTCACAAATACAGTACGTGCACTGAAAAAACTATAGTTGATCAATTATTCCTGCAAAAAGGTAACGTTGATGCATATATAATACATAAAATAAAAAGCTTACCTCATGCAGTAACTCGATATCACAGGCCATTTGCCAGAGAACACAGAAAGCTTGATAGTTCTTGTAATCTCCTGGAGGGGTCAATAGTTTCTGAAAGAGAATCAAATTCAAAATTCATACTTGGATCCAACTTGAAAGCTCCATGTGTCTTTTTCCACAAATTTTGTATGTATGCAAATTGTATAATAATATTCAAGGTAAACATTTCTAGCAGTGTTGCCAAGTTTGCAACTTTCCCTTAGAATTGGGATACTTTAACACCTGTTGCCGTGGGTTGAAGCAACCCCAATAACATGATATTTTACCCCCGGAATGAGATTTTTACTGGAGGACACACCCACAGAAATGTGATTGGGCTAGTTTTGAATACCAATTGGGCAGGTTTGGCAACCCTGATTTCTAGTAACTGTGCAGTTATTTCTCAGATTTTATTTTCAGAAAGTTTTGGAACATCTGTCACTACCGAAACACAGTAACATAATTTAATAAGAAGGGTTATATTGACCTATTAAGATTTTGCTTAAATCTTCCTTGTAAATAAAGTATGTCACAAAAGTGAGTACACCCCTCACATTTCAGCAACCATTTTAGTGTATCTTCTCAAGGGACAATACGATTGAAATGAAACTTGGATATATTTTAGAGTAGTCAATGTGTAGCGTGTATAGCAGTATAGACTTATTGTCACCTGAAAATTACTTTAACATTCAGCCAGTTTGCACCAATTCTCTAGAATGGCCCATTTAGGTGAAACCTTCTCGTACACAGAAGTCATGCAAACTCACCGTGTATTCTTTCTGACTGATGAACATGATCAACTCCACACGTCCGTAGTGGTAAATAGAGCGGCGCTCAAACAGGTTGTAAATCAGCTTCCACAGCAAGTTCTTCTCATTTCTTTGCGAGAAGATCCCCACAACTTTCACTGGGACATCTTCACACAAAATGGAAAGAAAGAAAGAAAAAGCATTTACATATTTCTTGCCTAAAAGGATAGTTTACTCATCCTCATGTTATTGTCTCTCTTTCTTCCCATTCACAATAATCTATATGTTTAGGGCACTAACCTGCTGACCAAGGTACCTCTGGGATGGCAAGCTTAGAGAAGAGCTTCTCCGAGTACATGGCGGGTGGTCTCATGCTGCCTTGGCCAATGGGATCCAGCTTGAAGAAGTCACAATGAACCACATCTAGCTGCCCATCCAGTTTGCTCTCCAAGGCCTTTAAGATCAAAGGTTTATTTAAGGGTGTGCTGTTTCTTGATTAACATCTGTCGTGGTTAAATTGACATTGATGTTCTTCATAATCAAGTAGAGGCAAACACCAGCTAAAAAATGGTTTTAGGTGAGTTATTTCAAAACATTTCCAAACATTCATTTTGCCATTAATTGTAATAATCCAGTGACATTTGTGACCCTGGACCACAAAACTTAAGTCGCTGGGGTATATTTGTAGCAATAGCCAAAAATACATTGCATGGGTCAAAATTTTTGATTTTTCTTTTATGCCAAAAATCATTAAGAAATTAAGTAAAGTTCATGTTCCATGGACACTTTTTGTAAAATTCCTACTGTAAACATATCAAAATGTAATTTTTGATTTGTAATATGCATTAAAAACCTAATTTGGACAACTTTAAAGGTGATTTTCTCAGTCTTTTAGATTTTTTTGCATCCTCAGATTTCTGATTTCAAATAGATGTATCTCAGCCAAATACTGTCCTATCCTAACAAACCATACATCAATAGAAAGCTTATTTATTGAGCTTTCATATGATGTATAAATCTCAGTTTAGTCAAATTTAACCTTATGACTGGTTTTGTCGTCCAGGGTCACATTTTTGTTTGCACAATGAGTCTGACAAACAGCCAGTGCTCCACACAGAGATCTGATCCCATCATCATCCAATCTATCTGGAATGACATGAAGAAACATAAACTGAGACAGACTAAATCCAGAAGAACTCTGGCAAGATGCTTCAAGAGACCAACCTGAAAAACTATGCGCAAGTGCACCTAGGGCAAAAGCTGCTATAATCGCAAAGGATGGTCACACCAAATTCTGACGGCACCCATTCACAACAGAGGATTCTCATTGGTGAGCAAGTGATGCTAAATTTCTCCAAATTTGTTCTGATGAAGAACAAACTCATCTACATATTGGATGGCCAACTTCTAGGTTATTTATTAGTGAAATAAAAGCTGATAATGAGCAGAATAAGGAGATCATTTCGGACGTCTACCTTCAGCTCAGGAAGGAAGTTTTTGTCCCCTTCCAGGGCAACTACCCTTTGAGCCCCACGGTTCAGCAGAGCACGTGTCAACACTCCAGGACCTGCGGAAAGAGACAAAAACCCACGTTAATATTTTTACAAATACTGACAGTGTTAAATTATTAGTTGCAGAAAACACACCTGGGTTACACTCAAATATAACAGCTTTCCCATCATCAATGTCTCCGGCGAGACGGTCGGTCACGATTCTTGCAAGGGAAGGGTCTACAATGAACTGGCTCATGTTTTTACAAGCCATCGCTTTCTGTGTGTTCTCTTCCACATCGCCCAGATCTAAAGGGTCGTACCGGCAGAGAGGGCGAAACTGACCCTGCAGAGGCACAGCGACAGCAGAGAGGTTCCTCTGAACGCCTCCTGGGGATGGGGAAATTCGCTCTGGTTTGACCACCTGAGCTTGGGTCTTTCTTGATCCGGAGGGGAATGGGTCTAGAGAGTAAATTCTCGCAGAGGTAAACAAAGTCCTGTGTTTAGTTACGGGGAGAGCGCAGGGTGATGCAGATGTTGGCGTTCCATATAGAGTTCTTAAAGTAAGGACAAAGAACCTACATCCTCCACACGCTGCCATGATGACCAACAAGCTTGAAGCCTGAAATCATATAATAAGCAATTAAAATAGCAAATCAAAACCTAGTTATATATATGCACAGTACCAGTCAAAAGTTTCTGAACAGTAAGATTTTTAATGTTTTTAGAGAAGTCTCTTCTGCTCACCAAGCCTGCGTTTATTTGATCCAAAATACAGCAAAAGCTGTTATATTGTGAAATATTTTGACTATTTAAAATAGTTGTTTTCTATTTGAATATATTTTAAAATGTAATTATAATAATCAAAGCTAAATTTTCAGCATCATTACTCCAGTCTTCAGTGTCACACAATCTTTCAGAAGTCATTCTAATATGCTGATCGGCTGTTCAAGAAACATTTTTTAGTTTTATTATCAATATTTCAAACAGTTGAATACAATTTTTTCAGGATTGTTTTACGAATTGAAAGATAAGCACTTATCTTATTAGAAATTAATACTTTTATTTAGCAAGGATGCTTTAAATTAATCACAAGTGATTATAAACATCTATAATGTTACAAAATATTACTATTTTTAAGATAAATGCTGTTTCTTCTAACTTTATATTCTCCAAAGAAACCTGAAAAAAATTTACTCAAATGCTGTTTTCAACATCATAATAAATTTTTTTTCAAGCAACAATTCAGCATATTAGAATGATTTCTGAAGGATCATGTGACTGGAGTAATGATGCTAAAAATTCAGGTTTGAAATCACAAGAATAAATTACATTTTTAAATAGAAAAGTTATTTTAAATGGCAAAAATGTTTCACAATTTTACTGTTTTTGCTGTACTTTGGATCGACTAAATGCAGGCTTGGTGAAAAATGCAGGCTTCTTTGAAAAACATTTTAAAAAATCTTACAGCTCAAAAACTTTTGACTGGGAGTGTGTGTATATATACTAATATATAAAGAGATACCCTATGCATTTATAGAATATTTTTACATATATGTGACTCTCGACCACAAAACCAATCTTAAGTAGCACAGGAATATTTGTAGCAATAACCAAAACTACACTGTATGGGTCAAAATGATAGATTTTTCTTTTATGCCAAAATTCATTTGGATATTAAGTAAAGATCATGTTCCATGAAGATATTTGGTAAATTTCCTATCATAAATATATCAAAACTTCATTTTTGATTAGTAATATGCATTGCTAAAAACTTAATATGGAAAACTTTAAAGCCGATTTTCTCAATATTTAGATTTTTTGCACCCTCAGATTACAGATTTTCAAATAGTCCTATCTCAGACAAATACTGTCCTATCCTAACAGCGTGCATCAATGGAAAGCTTTCAGGTGATGTATAAATCTCAATTTCAAAAGAAGAAGAACCCTATGACTGGTTTTGTAGTCCAGGCTCACATATGCATTGTACAAGCTATACAGTCTTCCCAAACCTTTTAACCTATGAATTTTCATATAAAATTTAAATGAAATATTTGTATAGACATTGTAATCACAATGAGCAATTTGTAACTGATAAAATATGAAAAATTAACTAGAAAAAAGATAAATGACTAGAACCCTGACTCCTGGCATCAAAAAAGCCATTTCACGTGGTTATATAAGTAAATTCCGCACAGACATTTTCTTCGCCCAGTTTCTATATTCTTTACTGCAAATAGCTCTCTAAATACAAATTTGGCCCATGGTTTCAATACTTTAACCATTACATTACATACTATAATCCTGTCTATTCAGCTGAAACGCCATTATCCATGCTGCGGCAGCAAACCTAACTCGTTAACTCTCCAGTCTCTCCTGATGCATGCAGATTATTGTTTACACAATGTTAAACACTTTTAATCCAAACTAACCTTAAATTATGCGGTTCTTGTCCACATGATCTACATTAACGAAAGCTGCGCAACACACGCGTCGGTGACATTGAACCCCGCATGTTGATGACCCGACTGTTTCGCAATCCTATTGGTGAGGCGCACAACGTACGTCATGTTGCCGCGACGTGCTAACATACTATGCTGATCAAGAGTGCGTCAGTTTTGCGCATTCTGGGAGGTAATGAAATTATTATATTCTGTATTATTCCGTTAGTCTTTTATTAATATGTTCATCAAGCATTCATCTCAATATAACCTGTTTATACACAAATAAAAAAAAATGTTATGTGGTGATTTTCAGATTTGTAATCATCTGCGCAGTGCCGTGTCAAGTTGACAGGCATGAATACAAACAGCGCATTTGTAATGTGTATGAACTGTATGTCTGCACATGGACGCTCGGTTCGAGTGATGTTAGTGTTGTGATATGATGGCTGGGAATATAGAGAGGTTTGTCAGTGAGGGTAAAGGAAACGGTTTGCGTGCTCTGCGCGAAATCAAAGCCGGTGAGGAGATTTATTCATGCGAGCCCTATGCATTCTGCATAGCCAAGGATTTCTTGAAGACTGCTTGTCAAAGTTGTCTGAAGAGGTAAGAAACCATGCTTAAGAATATTTTGTATTAGAGAGAATTATTAATACAGTTTATTCAGAGGGTTGCATCCAGCTACATGTTTATGCTCAGGTTAGTGAATGTCAAAATGTGTTTGAGATGAGTTGAGATGTTATAATGCAAACTATTTTAAGAAAAAAAAGCAAGCCTGATCCAAAATACAGCAGTAATATTGTGAAATCTTTTTACGATTTAAAATAGCTGCTTTTTATTTAAATACATTTTAAAATGTAATTTATTCCGGTGATCAAAGCTGAAATTATTTAATCCAAAATACAGCAAAAGCGGTAATATTGTGAAATATTTTACCATTTAAAATAGCTGCTTTCTGTTACAATATATTTTAAAATGTAATTTATTCCTGTGATCAAAGCTCAATTGTCAGCATCATTACTCGTTTTCAGTGTCACATGATGCTTCTGAAATCATCCTGATATGCTGATTTGCAAGAAACATTTTTATAATAATAATAATAATAATAATAATTATTATTATTATTATTATTATTATTATTATTATTATTATCAATATTTAAAACAGTTAAGTAATTTTTCCAGATTAGTTGGTGAATAGAAAGATTCAAAGATCAGCATTTAACATTATACGATACACTATACCAGTGGTTCTCAAACTTTTCACAGTGGCGTACCCCCATAATATTTAAGGGATAAAATTTCCCCCTTTAAATTGATTTACATGAATTTTTACTTTTTAGGAAGCTAGTGACATTATACCATGTATGTAAATGACAGTACATGTACTACAGTATCATAGTATTTTTCAAAGTACCATGGTGTTTGTAGCAGCGCAGCTTTATAAGGTTTCTCTTCACTTCTGCCGTTTTTCCTTATGATAATGTTTTTATAATATGAAATGTATTTGTGTGATGGTAGTGGATACAAAGCAAACATAAATTAGTGCAGGACAAAATGCATGTGAGTAATGCTGACACTTCTTAGTATGTTCTCTAGGGGGCGCTGTTGCTCTTTCTCAGATGTTGCTGCACCTTAAGTTATTGGACAGGCTGTTTTTTGGTCAACTAATGAGGTGTCTGACATTAGAGTGCCTAAATACATACCTAAAATAAAGTAATCTAGAAGTTAAACTTTACACTATTTGAAAAATACCCGTTAATTTCACTTTACATTGAACTTTTTTTTTTTGGTGAAGGCCGCTTTTCGACCCTCCATGCTAATTGGCAGGATCAATTGATTTTCACAGCGCTTTCAGTGGATAAATATGTATTGCATTTTTCTTTCTTTCTTTCTTTCTTTCTTTCTTTCTTTCTTTCTTTCTTTCTTTCTTTCTTTCTTTCTTTCTTTCTTTCTTTCTTTCTTACTTTCTTTCTTCACTTAAGTGTGTATATATTTTGAAAACATATAGCAGATGATTTGCTTGATTTGACCATCCATTTTATTTTGACAATGCAGAATTATTATTATTATTATTATTATTATTTTTTTTTTTTTTTTTTTGGTGTTTAATATATAATTTATGTAGGATAAATATTGTAACCAACAATTAAATTATTATATTATATTCCAGATTTTCAAATAGATGTATCTCGGCCAAATATTGTCCTATCCTAACAAACCATACATCAATAGAAAGCTTATTTATTGAGCTTTCATATGATGCATACATCTCAGTTTTGTAAAATTTAACCTTATGACTGGTTTTGTAGTCCAGGGTCACATATAATCCTCACTTTCCTATGTTGTCCATCAGAAAAGCAAAGTTATTTGTTGAGAGCATCTGTTGAGGGCCTTTTCATCAGCTTCCGAAATATCACTGTCATAAGTCATTTGCTTAAAAGGCTGCTTCTAGTGATCCAGCGGTCTGGCTTGTTTGTTGTCACCATTGCTATTCATTTCAGACACGTACTGTATTTTCATTTCCAGAGGTGTAATTTTTCCTCTCACTGAGCGGAAAGCGTGTGCAGGATGACGCCGTAATGAGATTGACGTTTTTAGCAGATGTGCTGTGATTTAATTCACACCAGCTTTTCATGCCCTCTCTGTAGCCTGATCATTTCTGACACTTGATTAAAGTCTACAAAACTCTCAGTACCCCACAAATGCTCGTGCGGGATGTGTGTTGAGAAGAATCAGGCGGTAGGCCTCAGCAGACAATGTAGAAATGTTGAGATTGTTTCTGTATTCCAGTGAACTGAGGGAAAGTGGCATCTATGGTTCACAGATGAACCTTTCCATTTCACAAAAGGTTCTTTATCCACCTTATTTCTCAATGCAGAAGTGAGATTTTCGGTTCATTAGCCTCTATAGGGAGATGACCAACATGCAGTAAATGATAAAACCGTTTGCACTACAAAAAAAGTGTGTTCATAATTAAGATAATACATTAAAATAATATGGTAAGACACACCTATTTGTAATATCAAGCAGCAAAGCAAGCTGTTTTGTACTGCTAAAAGTAGCTGGACACGGATAAGACCACAAGCCAGACCCATAAATTTTACAAATAGCCGCGTCCACTACTAGAAAAATAAGGTGAATGGTGGGTTAGATTATTAATGTTCTTCTCATTAAGACAAAAGACTCTTTTATTAACTGTTTTAATAATTGTTTAACTGTTTTCCACATTGTTTCTTTGAATTTATGTAGATTTTTCTTTATTGCACACATATAAGCACATTATAGATATGATATTTCAGGTTCACAGGTGTGTCAGACATACAAATCACCAGTGTCAGAAATTAACTTTTCCATTAAAAGGCAATATTTGCCCCCCGAAACTTATTTCCAGGGACATTTTTTACATTCGTGAGGACAATTTTTATAATCACATTATTGTTATAATAACCATACTATGTTGTCTTTAATGTCAAATACTTACAAAAAAGTATGTTTAATTAATTAATTTTATAAAGAAATAATTAATTATTATTTTATTTATTTTTTATTTACTTTCCAAAAAGTTTTTTTTGCTGGTAAATAAATTCTGGTAAATTATTCTTTCTGCTAAATATTCCTTATAGTTGATCATTTTAATAATTTTATTAGTAGTAGACGTAGTACTATCATCAGGTGACAATGTGCATCTATGGTTCAATGAGGAACCTTTCCATTGCACAAAATGTTCTTTATTTTTTGGAAAAAGGTCTTTAGATTTTTTTTTTTGCACACATGTATAAGCACATTATAGACATTTCAAGTTCACAGACATGTCAGACATTTTCTATTATAGGGCACAATATTTGCCCCTAGAACTGATTTCCAGGGTATTTTTTTTTACATTGGTTGATTAAAAAAAAAAAAAAAAACTACTTTTGCGAACTAGTCCTAGGTATTTCGCCTGGTGTCTTGACAGTGAATATCATTAATAATAAAAAAAAGTCGAAATTTCGACTCCCCGACGCAAAGGGGCGCCATAACATTTGAAAAAAGTGGGCCAAATTTACTAAAAAGGCTGTAACTCTTGAACGGAATGAGATATTTTTCCTAAACTTACAAATGTGTAAGAGCTCAATCTTTGGTCAAATTAAAAAAAAAAAAATTGCAGATTTGCAACTTGGTGGTGAAAATACCTATAACTATGCAACCGTTCATCCCATTGACTTGGTATCTTTGTCCAATGTGCCACAAGGGTCTTTGAAGACATTTGCATATCTCAAAAAACATGGCCGCTATCAGCCAGTATCACATTTTTCAAGTGTATAAAAGACTGCATATTGCAAGATTTTCCTAACATATACTCACTCTTCATATCATGTGATAGATCTTCTCATGCTGAGCAACTTTGCCTCAAGGAACACTGCTGTCAATCAAAGCGTTCACTAATTGTTTCCAATTATGTTAAAAAAACTACTTTTGCGAACTAGTCCTAGGTTTTTCGCTCCGTCTTGAGCAAACCACTGCTGCACAATTCTCTGTACTCTCTTGATAAATAATTATCAAAAAAAAAAAAAAATTGTCCTTTGGTTAGCTATAACAGGGTCATTTACTTAAAGGGGCATAGCCAAATATACCCAAAAGCTTATAAACACTGAATGAAAATTGAAAACTCAAAACTTTACTTGGTAAGACTTTGTGTCAGCTGATTATTAAAAAGCATGCAAAGTTTAATTGAAATCATAGGTGCCCTACAACAGTTAAAATTTTTTTAATGGTGAATGACCTCAAATTGTTCATATATTCACACAAACACTAGGTCTTGAACACTGCTGTCAATTAAATTGTGCATTAAATATTCAAAATTATTAAAAAAGGACTACTTTTGCGAACTAGTCCTTGTTTTTTTTGCTCAATATCAACAAATCCACTGCAGTACAATTCCCTGGACCATTTAGATGCATAATTATTAAACAAATATCGAACTGGACACTTTGTCATTTTTAAAGGGGCATGGCCAATTATACCCAAAAGCCTATAAATCTTAAACGAAAACTCAAAACTTCACGAAACTAGGTGAACTATAGGTGGCTTTAGAAATAGTCGGTGCTATAACAGTCATAAATGTTAAAAATCATTATATTTCTGTGGTAAAATACCTGGATTTGCTTAAAGTCCTTGATTTAGGTGGTTACAGCCATGTTAACCCAATGTCTTTTTCCATATGTGCTTAAATGCCTTAAGTGCTTGAACCCTGGTAATCGCTGCTTGCAGCTATATTTTACATCATATCTGTACTGTTTTGTTTATGATGAGGGAATTCACGGCTCTGAGTTCTGAATATCCTTTGATTGGACAATGCATTCCTAAACTCGTCAGAAACATTTTCACATTTCATTTAAATTGCGACAGCCGTAATACATTGTTTAATTGCACGGGGGCATTTTTTTCCCCCTTTGTATGGAATTCATAGGGCATTTTAGTTCATTTCAGGTAGTTAGAGCCATCGTCATTAGTTTGTCTGAGGCCTTTGTTTCAGACTGTGGTTTGACTCCAAAGTGTCTGTCACAGAACGTCAGATATTTCTCACAGGTAATTTAAGCAGGCCTACTTTATTTCTTAAACTATTTTTAAACAAGGTCACGATAATTCTCACTTGCACTTGTTTTTAGTTTCATGTTCTGGAGTTGAGTAAACACACACACCCTTTTTTCCTGCTTCTCTCCCTCCTCCTGCTCTCTTTTATTCATCTTTTCCCTGTGGAGGTATTAATTGCCATCTGCTTTTTGTCATTTGGCTGGCTGGGGCAGCCGTTCATCATATTTCAGGTATGTCATTTTCCTGAGTCCCGCTCAATGCTTTTCTGAGCGTGACCTTGTGGAGTGGATCTTTCCACTTGAGAGAGAGGGGGAAAAAGCAGACAAACAGGCTCGGAAGACAGTCATTTCTGGCCGGGGATTAGTGCTTCAGTCCTGCTGATAACCTGGCTCATCAATAGAGAGCCGTCTGCACGGACTCACCCTGGAGAACAGTGAGGATGAAAAGAAACGCCATGGAAACAGAACGTTAATAATCCGCTCAGAAGAGCTCTGTATTGTAATGGTCCCTGACTGCTGCTCTGAATAAACCCGAAGATGCTTGTGCTGTCACAGAGCTCAAAGAATATCCTTTACAATATGTTCAGAAATGAGCGCTTGAACCCTTTGCAGATGATGGTTTTAGATGGTAATACTACGGTTTTCAAAAATATATACCATGAAACTAAATTACTAACATGATTAAAAATTCTATCTATCTATCTATCTATCTATCTATCTATCTATCTATCTATCTATCTATCTATCTATCTATCTATCTATCTATCTATCTATCTATCGATCTATCGTTCTATCGTTCTATCTATCGTTCATTATAATCCATCTTCAATATTCAAAATATTACTATTACATTTTTAAATGTTAAATTATTAATGTATAAAATGTTCACAAATAATGTAAATTGAATGATATATTTTTATCATATGTACATTTATGTATGTACGTAATCTTGAATAAATATACTTATATAATTGCAATAAGTATGTTAATTTATTATATATTTCAGTAATTATATTTTAAAAAAGCAATATTCAAAATATTAAATATTGCTATTAAATATTAACAAATGATCTTTTTACGTTGTATATTTATGATATTTTACATATATTTATTTCTGAAAATATATGTAATATTCAAAATTACTATTAAATCTAAAAAATAAAAAAAAATATTTTTCCCCACTGAAATAATATTCAAAGTATTACTATTCAAATAAATGTTCTACAATTATGTAAATTAAATCATGTATTTTTTTATATATATCTTGCATATTTTTTTAATGGAATATTTAAAATTACAATAACATATTCGAAAATAATATAAATTGAATGATGTATTTTTTTTTTTTTTTTTACTTTTTTTATGTATGTACATGCATTTGAATAAATATTCCTATAATTAAAATAAGTATGCTGACATATTTGTTATAAATTTTAATATTTCAGTATTTATATTTAAAAAATCTAATATTCAAATGATTAAATATTACTATTAAATATTCAAAAATGTTTTTTACATCATATTTATATATTTTACATATATTTCTAAGTATTTCTTAAAATATGCAATATTTAAAATTACTATTAAATATTTAAAATTAAATTATGTATTATGGACATTTTTTCCTATACAATATTCAAAATATTACTATTAAATGTTTATTTACATAAAACAATGTTTTTTTTTACATTTATGTATGTATAAATGTTTAAATAAATAAAATTATTTAATAGTAATAAGTATGTTAATATATATTGTTTATATATATTTCAGTATTTAAGGGTTTATATTTTAAAAATGCAATGTTAAAAATATTATAATATTACTATTAAATATTAAAAAATATCTTTTTACATTATATATTGATATGATACTTTACATATATTTATATATTTCCTAAAATATGCAATATTCAAAATTATTATTACATCTAAAAAAGTAAATCATTTTATATTTCAATTTTTTCGTCAATGATACAATTATTCAAAATATTACTATTAAATGTAAAAAAGTAAATTAAATAATGTATTATATATAATGTATTTAACTTTTTTATTTAATATTTAAAATTACAAAAATATAAAAAAATATAAATTGAAATATTTTTTAACATTTTTATTTTTATGTATGTACATAATTTTGAATAAATATATGAATGTAATTGTAATAATATATATTGTTAGATATTTCAATATTTCAGTATTTATGTCTATTTAAAATATTAAATGTTATGATTAAATACTCAAAAATTACCTTTTACATCATATGTTTAAATGGTATTTTGCATATATGTTTATTTGTTTGTTTAGCCTTATTAAAACTCATATCACCCACATGAGCATGCAGGGCTCAGCTCATTATGTAAATGTGCTAACTACCAGCAGGGTTAATGTATGTTTGAATTGTTAATAAGATGAATGGGTTAAAGGAAAATATGAATCAATATTAATTTTACTGCTGAGAATCCCTCAGATGCATGACATTGATGTTGTGTTGTAACATCGGCCGTTCCTAATCATGATAGATTAAACTGCTCTTTTATGCTTTTCTGCTGAAAGCAATGCAACAGATGCTGTAGACTTGTTCTCCTGGGCTTAATTTAGGAGTAATGAGGTCCATGACACAGCATATGGAGATTTTTTTTTTTTTTTTTTTAAATAAAACAAGCCGTATGCATTTAGATGAATATTAATAACTATGCACCGTAAAGGTTAATGTGCTATAGAAGATGAATTTCTCAGGAATAGTTCAGGGACCTTAAGATGCATTGCTTAGAAGGCTAAGTAAAGGCTTGTGCATGATTCCACGTTTGTAACAGGCTTCCAGTGTAAAACAATTAAAGCATATTTGCAGCTGTCACTCTTGCAGCATGTGTCATATCTTTCAACAGCATATCGAGACGGTTTCACCCTGGTGATGAAATGCAGTATCTCTTGACCTTGGTTAAAGCCAAAGTAAACAGTGTGTAATGCATGACTGCTTTACTATTGAACTACTCATTTTCAATTACAGTAGCCGGGAGTCATGCTGGAATCTCAGCTGCAGTCCCGTTCAGCTGTGAAACCATGTGTTTTGTCGATACTCACATTAATTTTAAAGCATTTCAAAGCACCAGAGGGCTGCAAAATGCATTTTAGAATGAATAATGCATCTCTGTGAGTGCTGTAACAATTTTAACAGCTTTATAAAGTCATTTTATTACTTACTGCATGTAATAATAAGTAATAATAATAATAATAATAATGTTTATTAATTATTTTACAAAAAGTATAGTGAATAATAAAACTTATTATTATTCTCCACTGTTATTTGACTTTTAATAGTATAATAATAATAATAATAATAATAATAATAATAATAATAATAATGTTTATTAATCATTTTACAAAAAATTATAAGTATTGCTATTATTATTAGTAGTAGTAGTAGTTGTAGTGTAAATGCTCCAGTTGTTTATTAATCATTTTACAATAAATATTTTATTATTATTATTATTATTATTTCTTCTATTAATATTATTATTACTATTTTTATTATTATTATTAATTTTTCACTGTTATTTGACTTAATTTTTTAAAACAGTAATTGTTGTAATAATAATAATAATTAATAAAAAATAATAATTATTATTAATATTATTACTATTATATAATTTAAATCAGTACGTACAATACTTATGTGTTATATTGTATATTTATTATTTATATTTTAAATAGTTAATATAATATTAATTAATATTAATAATAAATAACAATAACATTATTATTATAATACATTTTAAATCAGTACATATAGTACTTATCTATTATATATTATATTTATTATTTATATTTAAATAATTAATACAATTATAATTATTAGCATTATTGTTAATATTATTATTTTACGTTTTAAAGCAGTACATGCAGTATTTGTTATATTATATATTATAATTATTGTTTATATGTTAAAAAATAATTTAAATGTTATTGTTTTTATTATTGTTTTCATTATTTATACAACAACAATAATAACATTGTTTTACCATTTATATAATTATTATTATTATTATTTGAAGATTAAAAACATTAATATAAGTAATTGTTATTATTATTACTATTATTTTGTTTTTGCATGCAGTATTTGTTATATATTATTATTTGTATTTTAATTCATTTAATTAATTTAAATATAATAATAATAATAATAATAATAATAATAATATAACAATATTATTATTATTATTATTTATACAGCAATATTACTATTATTTTGCATTCAAGCAGTACATTTGTTGTATATTAGAAATTATATTATATATAATATATTATTTATATTTTAAATAATTAATATAAGTATATTATTATTATTAGTATTATTATTACTATTATTATTACTTTGTTTTTTACACTTTAAAGCGGTATATACTGCATTTGTTATATATAATATATTATAATTATTATTTATTGTATTACTTATATATGATTATATTATTAAATATAATTATATTTTATTATTGTTATTATTATTATTATATAATATCATATTATTATTATTATGTTTTGCCATTTAAAGCAGTACATACAGTATGTAATATATTATACATTATATTGTGTAATATATTTATTATTTATATTTTATGTAATATAAATATATTATTATTTTTTATTATTATATTATATTAAAGCAGTACATATTTTTTTATTGCTCTAGATATATTTATTTTTTTAATTTTAAATAATAATAATATAACTACTTTATGCCTTATTTTAATACACATTTTGATAATTAATATAAATAAAAAATAAATAGAAAAAATAACGTGCTCAACAACATATTTAAAAAAAAACATTTCTATATTTTAAACATTTAAATATTTCCATATATATATATATATATATATATATATATTTTTTATATCTATATATATATATATATATATATATATATATATTTTTTTTTTTTTTTAATTCAAAAATAAACGATTTCTATGTATTTTTATAGTTAAAATATATTTATTTTCCACAGAGCCGCTTGCTCAAAAACTAATCACTTGGGTTTGTTTATCTGAGAAACCAAGAGGGGCATTTTAAAGGAAATTAGGGCAACATCAAAGGTGAGGGTAATTGCTAAACTCGCCTCTCTTGAATGTCTGTTTATTTCTAACGAGCACTAATGACTGTGGGTGGAAACATTAAGGAGTTGCTTAATGTGTTCCTCCCCGTCCCAGCTTGGGTCCACTATCCACAGGTCAGCAAATAAACAAACCATTACAGCCTCCTTTTATGATAAACCACCACTGGAGGTGTGCTACAGACTAATTTATGCATGCACTGAGTCTTAATAGACGTTTTAGGTCTTTAATGATATAGATTAGTTTTAAATAAGTTTGGGATGCACCTGAAGAAGACATATGCACAGCATAAATCATAAAGAAATTTCAAAGGTATGTTTTTATTCAAAGGCTCCTCAGGTCTTATCAGTGAAATAGTCGTGTCTTATCGCACCTTCCTGTGCTCTTTGATGCCCTGCTAATATGAGGCTATCAAAATAGACTAAATATGGCTGTAAAGCAAAAGTGAGCCATTTTTGCAGTGCAGGTCACTGGTCACCAGTTGCTTTGATGCTTCCGTCTGTGGCTGTTTTGTAAATCCGCCATCTGTTCTCATGGAGCGCTGCTCTTCCATTCCAGACCTCTCTTCCTGTTCGATCTGTGGACCAGCGGCGCCGTCGTCTCTGTGATCAACTTTGGCTGATTTCTTCTGTGCAGTTTTGTCAGCAAACATCTGTTCTTGAATCATTTATTCTTGAATTATAAGGCAAACAAGCTGAGGGAAGTTTTCTGCCGTGGAGATCAGATGCAAATTCCTTCCATAAATTCATGAATACATAATTTATCTATGCATTAGCCAGAACAGACAGGCGCGTGTGATGAAAAGCCAGCCGTGAAACATTTGTGTAGCTGCTTCAATCTAAATGTAAGATTGATTAGAGGGCCGTAAACACGAGGCGTGACATGAAAGCTAAGCATGAAAGTTTAAAGCCTGCTTTGCTGATGGCAGTTTAATGCACAGAAACCTCATGCTGCGCAATTGTTTTTGTCATCTTTACTAAACCTGGTTAAATTACATCTTATGACAAATTAATGCTTGTATTTGCTTCCCTTTTCTATTTTGTACTTACTAAGGATGCAGTGACACAATTTTGGTTAATATTGTCAGGTGATAATTATTTTTTTTAAATATTTTTTTGTGTAATTTTACCAGAATTTTTATTTTATTTTATATTTTTTTTACTATTGAGATAAACAGAATAAATAAATAAATAAATAAATAGAAAGATAACAAATAAATATGATTAAATATAGCCAATATATAGTCTCTAGAAAGTGCTTACATTTATTTTTATTTTGGCTATTAATGAATGAATGAATTAATTTATGTACATGAAAGACTGTATTTAAATTTAATCATTTAAATATCTAAATAATATAAATTTAAGAATAAACCTAAATATTATTAAAATATTCAGATTTTGGCTATATTAAGACTTATTTATTTATATAAGATTTTTTTTTGTTTGTTTCCAAAATATTTATATGAATGTTTAAACCTAAATAATTTAAATTACAAATAAACCTAAATATTATTAAAAAATAACCCGAATCTGGGTATTTTTAACAATATTGAGATTTATTTGTTTATTTATTAAGATTTTGTTTTCCCAAATATTTATAGGAATGTTTCAAACTAAATAATTTAAATTAAAAATAAACCTAAATATTAAAAATATTAATATTAAATATTAAAAATATCAACAATCTGGGTGTTTTTAACAATATTAAGATTTATTTATTTAAGAAATGTTTTTCTTCCAAAATATAATAAAATAATAGAATTATAAATAATATATAATATACAATACTAACCCCCCAATATTTATAGTAATGTTTCAAAATAAATAATCTTTAATTTAAATTTAAATTAAACCAAAATATTCAGAATTGGGCTATTTTTAAAAATATTAGGATTTATTTCTTATTATTAATGTATGTTTATTTATTTTAAAAAATATATTTTTTTTATGTTTATAAGAATGTTTCTACCTAAATAATAATTACAAAAAAAACTTAATTACTATAAAACATATTCCAAATCTAACAAATCAGAATTTAACAATATTAAGATTTATTTAAGATTTTCTTTCCAAAATACAATAAAATAATATAATTATAAATAATATATAGGACTAATAATATAATAATGTAAAATAATATAAAAAAAATTCTTTATTTATTCCTTTAACAATATTAAGATTTATTTATTAATTTATTTTCTTAAAAAAAAAAAAAAACTCCCAAAATATTTATAGCAATGTTTAAATCTAAATAATCTGAATTAAAAATAAACAAAAATATTTAAAAACAAATATTTCAGATTCTGGCAATTTTTACTGTTTGTAGCAATAGCCAAAAATACATTGCATGGGTCAAAATTTTAGATTTTTCTTTTATGCCAAAAATCATTAAGAAATTAAGTAAAGTTCATGTTCCATGAAGATTTTTTGTAAAATTCCTACTGTAAACATATCAAAATGTAATTTTTGATTTGTAATATGCATTGTTAAGAACCTAATTTGGACAACTTTAAAGGTGATTTTCTCAGTCTTTTTGATTTTTTTGCATCCTCAGATTTCTGATTTCAAATAGATGTATCTCAGCCAAATATTGTCCTATCCTAACAATCAATAGAAAGCTTATATGAGCTTTCATATGATGTATAAATCTCAGTTTTGTCAAATTTAACCTTATGACTGGTTTTGTGGTCCAGGGTCACATATTAGGATTGACTGAAACATAGCTTCTTTTTTTTTCAAAATAATTATAGGAATGTTTTTAAAAATATAAATTTAAAATAAACTTAAATATTATTAAAAAAATATTCAGAATTTGGCAATTATAGCTAATATTAAGCTTTATTCATTCATTTATTTAAGTTTTTTTAATATTTATAGGAATGTTTAGACCTAAATTAAATTAAAAATAAATCAAAAAAGAAACCTAAATATTATTAAAAAAGTACATGATTCTGGCTGTTTTAAACGATATTTAGATTTAAGTTTTTTTTTTTTTTTTCAAAATATTCCTACACTGTAAAAAGTTTTCACCAGATTCAACTTAAAAACCTAAGTTCCAGCAGCTGCCTTAAAATTTTAAGTTAAATCAGCTTAAAACTACAAGTCATTTTAACTTAATACAATAAAAATGAGTTGATTTAACTTGTGAGTTGAAATGACTTAAATTGATTTAACTTTACATTTTAAGGCACCTGCGAAACTTAGGTTTTCAAGTTGAAACTGGTGAAAACTTTTTACAGTGTAGGAATTATTTGTATGTGTGTGTGTGTGTGTGTGTATATATATATATATATATATATACACACACAGAATTGGACTAACTATATCAATTTATCTTTGTTTATTATATTATCTTTCCTCAAAAAATAGTAAACTTGTGTATTCGTTATCTTTTTTATTTGTTTATTTATGAATTAAATATGTATATTTCAAGAACAATATAACTAAAAACTAAAATCTGTGTTTTTTTTCTGTGAATGAGTACTATATTCATATACTATGGTGTCTAAATGCTAAAATAAAATACCATGGTATTTTCATCATTGTGTGGTACAGTTTTTTTTTTTTTATCATTTGTGTTTATTTGACACTTTCTGAAGTCCTGCAGAAGAGTTTTTCAGTACAGTCTTCTCCTCTGGTCACTCAGGCAGATGAGGATAATGCCATCGATCTGCTGTTTTGTCGTGAATGACGTGTTGGATTACTTTCCCGAACCCCTTTTGAACTCAATACAACAAGATGCACTAAGTGCCATGGCAACGAGAGCAGTCATTGTATCGTGAGCAAATGCGTTTGTGAGAACATCCATCATGTTACTAAGAGCCTCTCGAACAGAGCAAACCTGTGACCTTGAGCATCACGTTTGGGTCGTCCTACATTTGTCCTCCTGTTGCAGAGCACCGCTGTTTGTGTTTTGTCCTCGCTCTGATTGAAAGTCAATAGGAAAATAAAACCTGTAGTTATCCTCAGCCTCGTAACTGTAGTGGGTTTGAGTGCGCTGGCCGTAAACGCTGTCCAGGTTTTCTTTAGCTGTCTGGAAAATATCACTCGCACTTCTCCTGCTGAGCCATGAATACCTCCTCTGATTATGAGATTATGGGATGTGATATTCCAGAGCGTTTAAACAGAAATGGCAGATTATTTCTTGGTCCAGGCTGTGGTACATGAGACATTTACAAGAAGATATAAATGATCATTCCAGATACATTTTTTTCACCTTTTTATTGTAGTAGTTTATTACACCTTGAAGTATTTATTAGTCATATCGGTTTAATATTTTTCACATATCAGATATCTTGGAATTCCTCATACCTATATTAATTTTCGAAGGAAGGACTAATAAAAAATAAAGAAAAAATATTTAGGTTGAAACATTCCTATATTTAAAAATAAAAGAATTGAAATTGTTCTTAAAAAAATAAAAAATAATAATAATATTGTTAAAAATAGCCATATTATGAATATGTTTAAATAATATTTAGGTGTATTTTTAATTGATATTATTTAGGTTGAAACATTCCTGTAAATATTAAAAATAAAAAACGCAAAAAAATCTTAAATGAATGAAATCTTAATATTGTTACAAATAGCCAGATTATGAATATTTTAGCAATATTATGGAGCATTTTTAACTTATATTATTTAGGTTGAAATGTTCCTATAAATATTTTGAAAAAAAAAAAAAACTTCAATCAATCAATCAATCAATCAATCAATCATAATATTGTTACAAATAGCCAGATTATGAATATTTTTAATAATATTTAGGTGTATTTTTAATTTATATTATTTAGGTTAAAACATTCCTATAAATATTTTGAAAAGAATTTCAATTGTTCTTAAATAAATAAATATTAATATTGTTAAAAATAGCCAGATTATGACTATTATTTTTTTAATATTTAGGAGTATTTCTAATTTATATTATTTAGGTTGAAACATTCAAATATTTTGAAAAAAAAAAAACTTGAATAAGTGAATGAATAAATAAATAAATAAATAAATAAATCTTAATATTGTTACAAATGGCTAGATTATGAATATGTTTAAATAATATTTACGTTTATATATATATATATATATATATATATATATATATATATAATTATTATTATTTAGGTTGAAACATTCAAATATTTTGAAAAAAAAATTGAATTAATGAATGAATAAATAAATAAATAAATCTTAATATTGTTACAAATTATGATTATGAATATGTTTAAATAATATTTAAGTTTTTTATTTATTTATGTTATTTAGGTGGAAACATTTCTATAAATATTTTGAAAAAATAAATCAATTGTTCTTAAATAAATAAATACATAAATAAATCTTAATATTGTTAAAAATAGCCGGATTTTTAAATAATATTTAGGTGTGTTTTTAATTTATATTCTTTAGGTTGAAACATTCCTATAAATAAAAAAATAAAAAAACTCGAATGAATAAGTAAGGAAATCTAAATATTTTTTAAAAATAGCCAGCTTTTGATTTTTCTTTTTTAATATATATATATATATATATATATGTATGTGTGTGTGTGTGTTTAAACATTCCTATACCTTTTTGGAAAAAAATAAATAAATAAATTGTTCTTAAAAATAAATAAACAAAAAAACAAAATAGCCAGATTATGAATATTTGTAATAATATTTAGGTGTATTTCTAATTTATGTTATTTAGGTTGAAACATTCCTATACATATTTTGAAAAATGTATTTGTTCTTAAATAAATGCATAAATAAATCTTAATATTGTTAAAAATAGCCGGATTATGACTATTTAGGTTGAAACATTCCTATAAATATATAGGAATATATAGTTTTTTCTTAGACAAACAAACAAGTAAATAAATCCTAATATTGTTAAAAAATATCCAGATTGAGAATATATAAATACACACATTATCTAAAATAAATGTGTAGATTTTAACATTTTTTAAATAATTTGTTATGTCATTAAGGGTGCATTTAATCAAAAATACAGTGGAAAAAAACGGTAATATTGTGAAATATTATTGCAATTTAAAATAATGGTCTTCTATTTGAATATACTTTAAAATATAATTTATTCCTGTCATGCAAAGCAGAATTTTCATCAGCCAGCTGGTCAGGATTATTATCAATGTTGATAACAGTTGCTTCATAATTTATGTATTTATTTATTTTTAATGGAAACTGTCATACATTGTTTTTAGTATTGTTTGATGAACAGAAGATTTAAAAAACTACATTTATTTGAAATAAAACATTATAAATGTCATATTTGATCAATTTAATGCATCTTAGTAGCATAAATCGTTCTGACTCCACACTTTTAAAGGGTAGCTTATATCATAAACACTTTACTGTGATCCTGACCAGTCTCATACCAGCCAGGTTCTTGTGGATGAAAGCTTGCAATAAACCAAATCAGAGCTGTCACAGCAAAATAAGAAGGGAAGTGGGGAAAAAGGAGCCAATAGCCACTAATCCTGGAAATGAGAAACCTGCTCAGGCACAACGAGCCACAAACAGGCTGAATAATTATCAGTTCCTCAGAGCTACTGGTGCTACAGCTTACAGCAGGAATTAATTACTCAAGCACTGAAGCAGACACACACACACACACACACACACACACACAGAGAGAGAGAGAGGCTAACTGTGCCAGCGGTGTACCTGTAAGATTAGGTCAAGGCGCAAAAACAAAACTCCATCCCCTGAAATGCATGACAGGGAAGGATTTTGTCGGTGAGCTACCGTGGCTTTTAATTTGATATGGCATTTGATGTGGCATATTCATACATTCACAGCACTAATACGAGACTGTGACCTTTCCAGGCAGAAAATCATTAGTATCACCATCATAGTGTATAATCCTATTTGTCACAAAACACGAAGAGTGGTGTGAATTATTACAGAAGACCTTCATTTGTTGTAACCACTGATTAAAAAGTAAATAAATCTCATAGGCTCCATGACTTCATGGCTTTAATTTTTCCACGGTCCAGGGTCACAGAGACTGGAAATTACAGAGATGCCATTAGACTTGAGGGTCTTTGCTTGTAATCAAGCAAAACCTTCAACAACAAGCAAAAGAGGCTCTCGTCCTGTGATTACTGCCCCGAAAACAGACCAACACAACCTCCTGTAAACCAATTAGCTTAATACCACATGCAAATCACTCCAGAGGTAAGTTTTCTAACTAGATTTTTCATTTCAAAACCCTAGTTGTGTATTAAACAAGTCTTTTATGCTCATCAAAGTTTTATTCATTTGATCAAAAATACAGAAAAAACAGTAATATTCTGAAATATTATTGCAATTTAAAATAACAGTTTTCTGTTTCGATATACTTTAAATTATAATTTATTTCTGTGATCAAAGCTGAATTTTCAGCATCATTACTCCAGTCTTCAGTGTCACATGATTCTTTAGAAATCATTCTAATATGCTGATTTATTATCAATGTATAGAGAAGTTGTGCTGCTTAATATTTTTTTTTCCAAAATAGTCTTTTCTACCACTTTTTAGCAATTTAATATGTCCTTGATGAATAAAAGTATTAATTTCTTTCTTTCAAACAAAGAAAGAAAAGAATAACTGCCCCCAAACGTTGAAAGCTGTAATGTTACAAGATTTCTATTTTAAATAAATGCTGTTCTAATGTTTTATTTTTAAAGAATCCTGAAAAAGTATCAGTTTCCCGAAAAAAATATCCTTCAGGAATCATTCTAATATGCTGATTTATTATCAAT
The DNA here is from genome assembly GCF_049309525.1 of Garra rufa. Lineage (NCBI taxonomy): Eukaryota > Metazoa > Chordata > Actinopteri > Cypriniformes > Cyprinidae > Garra > Garra rufa. The sequence continues at coordinate 9,389,366 of NC_133381.1, forward strand.
GTATAGAGACGTTGTGCTAATATTTTTTTAGAACCTTTGATTTTTTTTTTCTGATTCTTTGATGAATAAAAAGTGAAAAAGAGCAGCATGGTTTTTTTTTTCAAAATAGTCTTTTCTACCAACTAAAAATAAATTACTGCCCCCAAACTTAGAAAGCTGTAATGTTACAAGATTTCTATTTTAAATAAATGCTGTTCTTTTTAATGTTTTATTTTTTAAAGAATCCTGAAAAAGTATCACAGGTTTCAGAAAAAATATTAAGCAGCACAAATGTTTTCAACGTTGATAATAAATCAGCATATTAAAATGATTTCTGAAGGATCATGTGACACTGAAGACTGGAGTAATGATGCTGAAAATTCAGCTTTGCATCACAGGAATAAATCATATTTTAAAATAAATTTTAAAGTTAAAATTAAATTATGTTAGAGTTAAAATACAGTTTACTTCTATGTTGCAAAGCTGAATTTTCAGCACCATTACTCCAGTCTTCAGTGACACATGATTCTTCAGAAATCATTCTAATATGCTGATTTATTATCAATGTATAGAGACGTAGTGCTAATATTTTTTTAGAACTTTTGATTCTTTTTTTTTCTGATTCTTTAATGAATAAAAAGTGAAAAAGAGCAGCATTTTTTTCAAAATCGTATTTTTTAAATCAATTTAATACGTCCTTCATGAATAAAAGTATTAATTTCTTTCAAACAAACAAAGAAAGAAAAAATGTACTGCTCCCAAACTTTGAAAGCTGTAATGTTACAAGATTTCTATTTTAAATAAATGCTATTCTTTTTAATGTTTCATTTTTTTAAAGAATCCTGAAAAAGTATCTGAAGCAGCACAACTGTTTTGAACATTGATAATAAGTCAGCATATTAATATGATTTGTGAATGATCATGTGACACTGAAGACTGGAGTAATGATGCTGAAAATTCAGCTTTACATCACAGGAATAAATAATATTTTAAACTATATAAAAAAAAAAACTATTTTAAATCACAAAATTATTTCACAATATTGCTGTTTCTTCTGTATTTTTAATTAAATAAATGCAGCCTTGATGAGCAGAAAAAACTTTTTAAAAACATTAAAATCTAACTGATCCAGCGCGTCATCGCTTACGATATTCGTTTAGCTTTTTCACGGCCAGTGTGGAAAGGCCTTTAGAACGCCATAGGAGGGTGTTTCTCTTCATCAGTCCAAAACAAGTCCAATGAAGTGCATCCATCCATAATAAAAAGCACATGTGCAAATGCTAAACTAGCTGGGAACTCATTTCTGATAATACTCCGCCTGCTTCGGCCTTATTACGGCAGCAAACTTCCTTGACTATTACGCCGGAATGGGAGTGTAGTTCCTAATCTTATCAGCCTAGAAAATTGAAGCTTTGCATTTCCACCGGTCTTAGTACACGATATAACTACAGAAGAGTCAAGTTTTAAATACAACAAATATGGAAACTTGTTGGTCATTTTTGAATGCGATGCTATTGGTCTAATAGGATTCAATGATCTATGCTAAGCTATGCTAAAAGTGATATCGCCAGAACAGGAGAACGGCTGAATGGACTTCAAAATGGTAAAAATCAACTTATTAACTCGGGGGGAGTTGGAGAATGAGCCTATTTCCAAAAAAAGTGGAGTGTTCTTTTAATTCACCCCCCATGTTAGGCACTTTTTATTATGGATGGATGCACTTTATTGGACTTGTTTTGGACTGATGAAGAGAAACACCCTCCTATGGCGTTCTAAAGGCCTTTCCACACTGGCCGTGAAAAAGCTAAACGAATATCGTAAGCGATTACGCGCTGGAATAAAACAACAGATTCCTATAGATGCCTCCACATAGACAGCGAACATTCGCGCACCGAAAAAGTGAATGTTTTTTTTTAACAGCCAGTCCAACTAATCTTTTTAGTTCCACAAAGTGAAAACACGGCCGTCCAATAAGATTTGAGCATTTCATCATGAGCCCGGAGCAGCTGCTCAAAAGGACGCGGGTGGTGGCGCTGTTTCGAAAACCAGTGTAAACAAACACAGAAGAAGAGTATTCCGAGAGAGAAGAGGATGCGCTCTTGTTATCATTGCATCTGATAACATATTCTCATATTCAACATATTCTCACGTGTTCTTGATATAATTTCTATTAATTCTCCACTGAATTATATGATCTGGAGAACATTGTCCGTTTTCTTCCATGTGAGCGAGTGTTATAGCAAAGAGTCAGAGCGCGTTCACTCTCTAGATCTTCAATATTTAAAAAAATGACCTTGACAATGTTATATATTATGTTATATATTTTTATATATAACATAATATATTATTACAGCACTCAATGATGGTTTGAAGTGGGTTTTAAACAAATACATTAATAATTGTATACAGAAAGTTTGTGTTTCTGGTGTACAAACAAACTGTACTTATCTTAAGTTAATGCAGTATATTGAGATATTCGTCGGCAATTCTTGTAGAAAGGCCTTGAAGCTTGAAAGTGCCAGGGTAATTATTATATTATAACTCCGATTGGATTTGTCTGAAAGAAGGAAGTCATATACACCTAGGGTGCCTGGAGGGTGAGTAAATAATGGGCTAATTTTTATTGTTGGGTGAACTAACCCTTTTAACGTCAAAACATTTCTTGACATTTTTTTTTCTTCATAACAGTAGTTTTTTCACTACAGTAATACTCACTTTTAAATATTAGCAAATAGATGTTGATCAAAGTCACTTGCAACAATCTTAAGAACATACTTCATGAGTTCTTTCTTTCTTCTCTCATTATTATCTTCCCTTTCCCCCTTTTTTCTCCTAATTAATGTACTAGTGAAGAAAGTGGCATTTATAGAGGTGTTGTCTGACAGGCTTTGAAGAGCTCTGAGGAGTGTGTCTGTCCTGTGAAGGTAAACAGTCTAATTGGTCAGTGAGTGTGTGTTTGTGGGAGAGCGAGTGTTCGTATCTGTTCTGTTAAAGGCTCAGAGACAGCTTTCCTCCTCTTCTTCCTCTGGTGTTGACTGCAGCTCTGGTTCTGGTCCGGACGCTCGTCTTTCTGTCTAATTATAGCTCTCGGTGTGTGAGGGGAAACAGGCAGGGAGTCGTTCATTCCAGCGGGGTGTTTTCTGTGTGGACATGGAAACCAACAACGAATCATGTTAGATAATTTGCTGATTATGTTACGATGCCATTTTTATGTGGAATTATTGTCAATTTTTGAAATTAAGAAAGCTTGTGTTGTGTTCGGCCGCATGCAGAAATCCGATTAGGCATTAGACGTAGGGATAATCTGATTTTTTGACTCCCTGCGGATGCCGCTGCGATTCCGTTCCTCTGCTGGTTTTGATCTGAAGAGATCCGCCTCAGGATATTTGTCTGTTGTTAATGAAAAGTAAAATGGTTTTTCGTTTCATGGTTTCATGTAAAATGAAGGACCGCTGGCCTGCTGATTCTGAGCTCTGGATGTGTGTTATTTTGAGCGTCTGTTTGGCCACTGGAGCGCAGTGTTTCTCTACCGCACATTGAGCCTTCAAATCCTGCTCTGACAGACCTTAGGGAATAGGCTTTTGTTCCATTTTTGGCTAACAGATAGATGCACTTTTGCAAAAATAAATAAATAAAAAATACACTACCAGTCAAAAGTTTTTGAACAGTAAGATTTTCAATTGTTTTAAAGTCTCTTCTGCACACCAAGCCTGCATTTATTTGATCCAAAGTACAGCAAAAACAGTGAAATTTTGAAATAATTTTACTATTTAAAATAACTGCTTTCTATTTGAATATATTTTAAAGTGTAATTTATTCCTGTGATTAAAGCTAAATTTTCAGCATCATTACTTCAGTCTTCAGTGTCAAAAGATCCTTCAGAATCGTTCCAAAATTCTGATTTGCTGTTCAAGAAACATTTATTATTGTTATTATTATTATTTTTTTTATTATTATCAATATTTAAAACAATAAGTAACGGTAAACATTTTTCAGGATTAGAAACATTTATTATTATTATTATTATTATTAATTAATATTTTTATTCTCTATTTAAAACAATAAGTAACAGTAATTATAAGAGAAATTATAGTAATTAATACTTTATTTATTTATATTCAAATGTACTGATTTGCTGTTCAAGAAGCATTTATTATTATTATTATTATTATTATTATTTTATTATCAATATTTAAAACGGTTGATTATTTTTTAAAGGATTCTTTAATGAATAGAAGAAATTTTGAAAAAATATAGAAATTAATACTTTTATAGATATTATTATTATTATTATTATTATTATTATTATTATTATTATCAATATTTAAAACAATAAGTAACAGTAATTTTTTTCAGGATTAAAAACTATTATTATTATTATTAATTATTATTTTTTATTATCAATATTTAAAACAATAAGTTACAGTAATTATAAGAAAGAAATTATAGTAATTAATACTTGTATTAATTTATTTATTTGTATTTAAATGTACTGATTTGCTGTTCAAGAAACATTTATTATTATTATTATTATTATTATTATTATTATTATTATTATTATTATTATTATTATCAATATTTAAAACAGTTGATTAATTTTTTCAGGACTCTTTAAAGAATAGAAAGAAAAACATTATTATTATCATCATCATAATCAATATTTAAAACAATTGAGTAATATTTTTTAAGGATTCTTTGATGAATAAAAATAAATTAATATTTTTATTTAGCAAGGATGCTTTAAATTGATCAAAAGTGATGATAAAGGCATTTATAATGTTACAAAAGATGTCTATTTTAGCTAAATGCATCAAATAAACCTTTGAAATTTTTAAGCAGCAAATCAGAATATTATTCAAATAATATCAAATATATTCAAATAGAAAACATAGAAAGTCATTTTAAATAGTAAAAATATTTCAAAATTTTACAGTTTTTGCTGTATTTTTGTTCAAATAAATGCAGGCTTGGTGAGCAGAAAAGACTTCTTAAAAAAACATTAAAAATCTTTATTTAAATTGTTGTATTAACTGTAGTTATCATTAGCAAGTTGCTTTTGCTTTTGTGTGTGATCACAAAAACTATGACCTAATATTTTGTTTTGAACAATCGCTGCTATTAGCGGAGTGAAAAGTGAATAAGTTGACAAGATGTTCTAGCTGATGTGTTATTATTCGGTAATGTGGGTGTCATTTTAAAATAATTATTACTTTGATAAAATGCTTTAATAAAACATTCAGCGTACATGCTGGGGATAAAATTGTATCAGATTTGTGTGGGCATTATTAGAGGCGAAAAAAGATCTGATTCATTGTTTGGAAATATGAGGACTGATTTTTTCAGTGAGGTTGAGTCAGTGGTTGGTTGATGGCATGTTTGAAGTATATTATCTTTTGATATTTTGTATTCTTATTAAAGGCCTGGCTCTTTCTAAGTGCCTTGTACAGTCCACACATATGGCAATTATTAAATTCCCCAACCTTGCCAAATTTGCATAGATATTAATCATGCTTTTATGAATCTGTAGATCAGTCTCAGCTCTGCAGTGTTTCACTGTATTAGTGTGCTATGTGAGAAAGCTGTTTTTTTTTTTTTTTTGTCCGGTTCTTATCAGTAGGGAAACACTTACTGTCTCTGTCTGTATCTCAGAATCAATACTCTGAGGAATCCAAGTGCCTGCTTTTATAGCAGATTTGAGTCTGGTCATTAAAATCTCATACGTTTTTCTCAAATCCAGAAATAGCTGCACATTCGGCTCAGTGGTTGGCTTTTTAATTTAATTTAATTTAATTAATTAATTAATTAATTAATTAATTTTATTTTATTTTATTTTATTTTATTTTATTTTATTTTTATTTTTATTTTATTTTATTCGTTTTTTATACTAGTGTTTTTTTTTTGTTACTTGATTTTAATAATACTATTTTATTTTATTTATTTTTATTTATTTGTTTTGTTTATTGCTTTATTTTTTACTTTATTTTAATAATGCTGTTTTGTTTTATTTTATTTTATTGTACTTATATATAATACTTTATCCCAAATCCAGAAACAGCTAATTTAAATCAGTTTTATTTTATTTTATTTTTTAAATTTTATTAAATTAAATTAAATTTTATTTTATTTTATATTTTAATACTAGTACTAGTTTAATACTTTTTGTCACTTTATTTTAATAATACTGTTTTATTTTATTTTATACTAGTTCTTTATTTTATTACTTTATTTTAATAATAATGTTTTATTTTATTTTATTTTGTTTTTATTTTAATACTAGTGCTTGCTTGTTACTTTATTTTAATAATACTATTTTATTTTATTTTATTTTAATTTTTTATTTTATTTTATTTTTATTTATTTTTATTTCATTTAACTTTACCCAAATCCAGAAATAGCTCATTCAGATCAGTAGTCTTTAATTTTATTTTATTTTATTTTATTTTATTTTATTTTATTTTATTTTATTTTGTTTTATTTTATTTTGTTTTGTTTTGTCTTGTTTTGTTTTGTTTTGTTTTATTTTGTTTTGTTTTATTTTAACAATACTATTTTATTATTATTATTATTATTATTATTATTATTATTATTTTTATACTAGTGCTTTATTCTGTTACTTGATTTTAATAATACTATTTTATTATTACTAGTGCTTTTTGCCACTTTTTTTATTAATACTGTTTTATTTTATTTTATACTAGTTCTTTATTTTATTACTTTATTTTAATAATACTATTTTCTTATTTATTTATCATATTGTTTTGTTTTGTAACTTTATTTTAATAATACTGTTGTGTTTTATTTTATTTTACTTTAATAATACTTTATTTAACTTCTCCCAAATTCAGAAATAGCTCATTAAATTAGTAGTCTTTTATTTTATTTTATATCTTTTTTTATTTTTATTTTATTTTAATAATACTATTAATAGTCATCCTATTTAAATTATTTTTTTAAATAAATAATGCTACTTTTTAATTACTACTTTATTTCATTTTTATTTATTAAATGTAATACATGTTTGAAATAGATGCACATTTAAGAGGTAATCTGTTTTATTTTATTTTATTATTTAAATTTAATTTTATAATTGAATAAATTTAATTTTACAATTAAATTTAAATGTATTCTTAATACTACTACTTGATTTTAATATTTCATTTTAATATAATAACACGACTTCAGCTGTATTTATTTATTTGTTTGTTTGTTTTGTTGTTTTATCTGAGTTTGTGTGTGTGTCCAGTGTAGATGATGATGAGTTCTCTGTCTGTCATATCCTGTGTGCAGTAATGAGGGCCGCTTTATGGCCGCTGTGCTGCTGTAGGACTCTAGTGTAGTGCTGTGACTTACGGCCTGTGCTTTAGTTTTGGACAGCGCCAGACTCTGTATATTCCATTACGACCAATGACTCTTACCTTCTGAAGCATCAGCATTTTTCATAGGAGCCCACAGGCCCATGCTGGATACAATGCTTTCATTTCCAGTTGAAGCAAAGGTGTAGTATTTCTTATTATTTCATCATCTCTCTAGCCATTATTTCTTGCTTGTTAAGCTAACTGTACTTTCCTAAGAAATCACCCTCTAATTAAAGTTGCAGTAAGTCATTGTTTTTTCACATGGTGTAGCAAAAGTATTTTAATAAATTGGATAAACATGTATGTTTGGCAAAATCATGTTGACTTGGAGATCACATGATTTCAGATTTAATTTAGTGTGTTTCTGTTTCTTTGTTATTGTTTGTGAAGCTTATGAAACTACTTTTCTGAGTGAAACCTGGAAGCTTTAGTTCAGAATTGTAATATACAACAATGTGACCTTGGCTTTAACATTGCTTGATTGTTGTTCTGATAACATCTTCAGTTCAGCGTGTTCCTCTTTGTTTGTGTCTCTGCACATTTTGTTTTTCTCTTAATGTGATGCAGTTCTTTCTTTCAAAGTGAAATCAGCAGATACCCACAGGCATGGAGGACTGATCATGATAGTGCACAGATTCCTTCACTCTTCTGGATCTCATAAGGGTTCTGGAGATCATGGCACGATGTTAGAAAGCATTCAGTAATTTGTTTGTGGATGTCGCCACTGTAGATTGTAGAGGTGTAACGGTACACAAAAACTACGGTTCGGTACATTTTCAATACAGCAGGGGATAAAATGAAACAGTAAATATTTCCTTTTTTCTTTTTCATTAAAAGTGCTGTATGTAATGTTTTGACTGTACTAAAGCATAAAAATAGTATAATATGTTTGCAGATATTTAGGAAACATGTTCACATATTTGTTTTCTCCAAAAAACTGCTATGAAATGCGTTCTGTTCTGTGTCATAACATCTGTTTTTGTTTTGGTCTGCTTGATTCCGCCCGAAAAAGCCATTGAAGCTAATAAATGATTGCAGATTCTACTCAACCTTCCATCTAAAAAAACTCTATGACTAGAGACATATTAAATATGGATTAAACAACTCATCAGCATGCACTGTAGGCTTGTTGGCTGACATGGTTAGTTGCGCTCGATTCTTGTGAAAAAAAAAAAATTTAAATATTCCTATATATATATATATATATATATATATATATATATATATATATATATATATATTAAACAGTCAAGCCTGAAATTATTCCTACCCCTGGCAAATTCTGACTTAAAAGTTACTTTTATTCAATCAGCAAGTTTTTTTTTTTTGACCGGAAATGACACAGGCTTCTCCCAAAAGATAATAAGACAATGTCTTATTATCAAGAGGCATCATTTTAGAAAAAAATATTTCTCAGCTTTAAATTAGATTTGAACAAAAAATGGCATGTCCAAAATGATTCATACCCTTTGCAAACTGTCACAGTCTATGGAAAAATCCAAAGTTCTATACCATTCCAAATAGTCCAAGCTGTTCTAAAGCATCCTAATTACCCTGATTCATTGGGAACAGCTGTTTTAATCAACTCAGCAGGTGAAAAACAGAAGCTCTCTGCTGTTGGTTTGTGGACAGTCATGGCTAAGACAAAGGAGCTCACTGAGGACCTGCGGCTGGACATTGTGGCTGCTCACAAGTCAGGAAAGGGCTATAAGACCATATCTAAATGTTTTGAAGTTCCAGTGGCTACAGTGCAAAGTATTATTAAAAAATACAAGACGTTCCGCACTGTGAAAAATCTCAGAGGACGTGGTCGGAAGCCAAAAGTGACACCTGTGCTGGCCAGTAGGATAGTGAGAGAGGTAAAAAAGGATCCAAGGATCACCACCAAGGCCATCCTGATGAATCTTGGCTCTGCTGGTGGCAACATCTCAAGGCAGACAGTCCAACAGACACTGCACACCGCTGGGTTCCACGGACGCAGACCAAGGAGGACACCACTTCTCCAGATAAGGCACACAAAAGCCCGCTTGGCCTTTGCAAATGTTCATCTGGACAAAGAAGAAGACTTCTGGTCTTCTGTTTTATGGTCAGATGAAACAAAAATTGAATTGTTTGGCCACAATGATCCTTCATTTGGCGTAAAAAAGGAGAAGCCTTCAACCCTAAGAACACCATCCCCACTGTCAAACATGGTGGTGGGAACCTAATGTTTTGGGGGTGTTTTTCAGCCGGTGGACCAGGGAACCTAATCACAGTAAACGGCACCATGAAAAAGGAGCAATAGATCAAAATTCTCAACAACAACATCAGGCAGTCTGCAGAGAAACTTGGCCTTGGGCACCTGTGGACATTGCAGCACTTCCAAAACACAGCAAAAGTGGTAAAGAAATGGTTAGCAGACAAAAACATTAACATTTTGCAGTGCCCCAGCCAGAGTCCTCACTTAAATCCAATTGAGAATCTGTGGAGGGAGCTAAAGATCAGGGTGATGGCAAGGAGACCCTCCAACCTGAAAGAGTTGGATCTCATCGCTAAAGATGAATGGGCAAAAATACCAGTGGAGACATGCAAAAAGCTGGTCAGCAATTATAGGAAGTGTTTGATTGCTGTAAAAGCCAATAAAGGCTTTTCTATTGATTATTGCGAATGGTATGAATAATTTTGGACATGCCACTTTTTGTTCAAATGTAAATAAAAGCTGAGAAATATTTATTTCCAAAATGATGCCTCTTGTACATCGTCTTATTATCTTTTGGGAGAAGCCTGTGTCATTTCCGGTCATTTTCCAGGGGTGTTAATCATTTCAGGCTTGACTGTGTATATGTATATATAAATCAGAAATCATTCTAATATGCTGATTTGCTGCCTCAGAAACATTTCTTATTATTATCAATGCTATGCGATTTTATTTTGTTTTATTTTTATGTTTTTGAAAGTAGTCTCTTATGCTCACCAAAGCTGTATTTATTTGGTCAAAAATACAGCAAAAACTGTAACATTTTTAAAATATTATTACAATATAAAATAACTGTTTTCTATTCAAATATATATTAAAATGTACTTTAATTCTGTGATGCAACGCTGAATTTTCAGCATAATTACTTCAGTCTGAAATCATTCTAATATACTGATTTGCTGCTTAAGAAACATTTCTTATTATCAATGCTGTGTGGCTTTATTTTATTTTTATTTTTTATTTGTATGTTTTTGAACTTTAATATGTTGATATTCTGCTCATTTCTTATTATCAATGCAGGGACCACAAAAATTCAGGATTATTTGATAAACAAAAATTCTTAAGGGCAGCATTTATTTTTATTTTTATTTTTTTTAGATTTAGATTTAGAAATCTGTATAACATTATAAATGTCTTTACTGGCACTTTTGATCAATTTAATGCATCCTTGTTGAATAAGAGTATTCATTTATTTAAAACAAATAAACAAGCAATCTTACCTACCCTGAACCAGGATGATGTGAAAAATGCGATAATGTGACACTAATAGCACTAGTATTCATGTTGGCCTGCATAGAATGAATATATACACAGTAAAACCGCCATTATATAGGAAGAGGTCAGAGGGTCCATTTGTATAGAGCTCAGGCCTGCACTATAATTTGCGCCTGACACACTTCAGTTTCTTTTAGGAGATTGACACTAAAAATCTCTCCGAAGTGATTTGTCAAGGGTCTGCTCAAAAATCAGACCACCTCCAGACACCAGGAAGATGAATCTGGTGGTATTTCATACTAAACTCCCTGTGATCATGTTCTCTCAGGAAAAAGCAATATAGATAAGGGTGGAGGGAGACAGACGTGCACTTTATAGTGTTTTGATCATTAGTATCCATGGGAAACATCACAACATATGCAACATAGGAAAGGTTATGAATCGTTTGAAATGAAATGCATTTATTTAGTCAAACAGTCACAGTAAACAAAACTTTAACAAATAAAGCTGAGACATTTTGTTGTTGTTGTTATAATCTCTTATGCAAGCTGCATTTATTTGGTCATGAATACAGTAAAAGCTGTAATATTTTAAAATATTATTTCAATTTCAAATATTATTTTATTTTTATTTAATTTGTTTATTTTTTTTTATTAAATGTTTTTAAAAGTAGTATCTTATGTTTACCAAAGCTGCATTTATTTGGTCATAAATACAATAAAAGCTGTAATATTTTTAAATATTATTTCAACTTAAAATGTTATTTTATTTTATTATTTATTTTATTTTTTTATTTTTTAATTGTTTTTGAAAGTATCCTCTTATGCTCACCAAAGCTGCATTTATTTGGTCAAAATACAGTAAAAACCGTAATAGTTTTAAATATTATTTCAATTTAAAATATTTCAATTTTATTTTATTTGTTTATTTTATTTTGTTTTGTTTTATTTTTTTATTTTTTTATGCATTTATTTGGTCAAAATACAGTAAAAACCGCAATAGTTTTAAATATTATTTCAATTTAAAATATTTTATTTTTATTTTATTTGTTTGTTTTATTTTGTTTGTTTTATTTTATTATTTTATTTTTTATGTTTTAAAAAAAGTAATTATTATGCTTACCAAAACTGTATTTATTTTGTCAAAAATAGAGTAAAAACTGTAATACTTTTAAATATTTTTTAATTTAAAATATTTTTTATTTTATTTTCTTTTTTAAATGTCTTTGAAAGTAGTCTCTTATGCTCACCAAAGCTGCATATATTTTATTTTATATTTTATCAATTTTTTTTATAAAATTTTACTTTTATTTTATTTTAATAAATGTTTTTGAAAGTAGTCTCTTATGCTATTTTTAAATATTCTTTAAATAAAAAATGGTTTTCTATTTTAATATAAAGCTGTATGATTTTAAAGTGTAATTTATTCCTGTGATGCGAAGCTGAATTTTCAGCATCTTTTCTCCAGTCAGAAATCTTATGCTCACCAAAGATGTAATATTCGTGACTCTTATGCGTGTTTAAACACAACATTAGAGATAATTTGACGTTTTATAGAGATACCTTGACCTTTTGTGATCTCTGTATGTTAACCACATTCCTCACTTGAAGCTAGTTATTAGACGTTTACTTTAAAGCAAGTGATGTTTAGTCAGAGCAGGAATGCTTCATTAGAAGCCTTATAAATCAAAGCAGACTTTGTCCTCTTCAGCCTGAGGATGTAGTTTCTTGAGAAATACACAAAGCTCTGAAGCTGATGGTAATTCTGTCTCATTTATCCTTAATAGAGGTGAAAGTCTGTCGAGATGTTCTCAATGTAAGACGGCCCGGTACTGCAGCGTTCAGTGTCAGGTAAGAGCTCTTCACACATGCTCTCTTGGGTCCTAAGAGATGTACAGACAAGCTTATGATGAGATCTTATTGCAGTGGGGATTAAATTAAAGAAAGATTCAATTCAGTTTTTCCATTTAGTGTTTTACACCTAATAGAAATGCATAGTGCTTTTGACACAAAAAAAAGTGATATACACTTACATGAGATTAATATTTCAGTCATATCGCGAACCTAGATAAAGCATTTTGTTTAATTTTATTATTTAATTTATTTTTTTTATTATTAATTAATTATTAATTGTATCGGCAACCTAGATAAAGCATGAAACATTTTATTTTATTTTATTTTTTATTAATAATATAAATGTATTATATATATAGCTTTATTATATATAATTATATATATTTTTATAATATAGCTATTCTAATGATATACTATGATTGCTATATTATTAGGAATTTATTATTAACACATATTAATAATATAATAATAGTATAATATTATTATTTAGTAATATATTTTAATTGTATTTTGTAATAATAATAAGTTATATTATAATTATTACAATATGATTGTTAAATAATAATGAATGTATTATTAATAATACATGTGTAATATTATTATTTAGTAATATATTTTATTTTATGTTTTATTATTTTATTTTGTAATAAGTTATTACATTATATATTATATTATGAATTTATTGTTAATACAATTTTTAGAATAATATTTTTAGTAATATAGTATAGTATAATTTTTGTATTTTATTTTGTAATAAGTTATTATATTAGAATTATTAATATAATGTATAATATATATATATATATATATATATATGTATATGTATATGTGTATATATATATATATATATATATGCTCATGAATTTATTATCAATAAAAAAATTACAACATTATTTTTATTATTATTTTTATTATAATATATTTATATTTTATTTAAATGTTTTATTATTTTATTTTATGTGGTATTAATAATAATATTCTTAATATTAATATTATTTATGATATTATAATTATTATAATGTTATAATATAACTCTAAAACTATTATAATATAACTATTATAATATTATATTATGATTGTTATATTATTATGAATTTATTATTAATAATATATTTATAGTATTATTATTTAGTAATATATATATTTTTTTATTTTGTATTAATACTATTAATTTATTATATTACGTTATTAAATTATAACTATTCTAATGTTATATTATAACTGCTATATTATTATGAATTTATTACTAATAATACAATTATATTATTTAATAACAAATATATATTTTTATTAATAATGGTAATTTATTATAGTATAATTATAATATAACTATTCTAATATTATATTATGATTGTTATATTATTATGCATTTATTAGTAATAATATTTTATTTTATTATGTTTTGTCTGTGCATAAGGCCTTGCAATGCAAAAGCAGCCTAATAGAGCTGTTTATAATATTAAATAATCAATCTTCATGACAGAGAAAACAACTTACTGTTTTAATTTATTTTTGTGTTAGTTTTCCATTACTGACTGTTTACTACAATAATTACTTGGAAAAACTTGTGCGCTGTTTACTTAATTGAAAAACATTTGACAAGCTACATACCATTGTTTTAAGTTATTTTGTTAGTACTTTTTTACAAGATTGCATTCAATAGCACATTATGTCCAATAGAACAATGATGTGGGATAGAAATTGTATTCAGAAATCATGATTCATCACATAAAACATGACATAAGTTTTACATTTAAAATACATTATATTAAAAAATCCTAATCATCCATACTTTGTTGCATTAGGTTTATGTGCTATTAATATAAAACATTTTTGCAAGTTTTTTTGTGGCAGAATGGAAAACTATAGAGTGAAATTCAGATATTTAATAGTCATTCTGCTTTATGTGGAATTTCACTGTCTGTCAAAACTCTGTATAATGTCATTAAAATTCTCCAGGTTTTTTTTTTTTTTTTTTGAGCTGGCAGTTATCAGAAACTTCTGCATGAGTATGGGGTCCAGTGTGACTTTCCATCAGAAGTATTTGGTGCTTGGAGCCATACACCTGTGAAACACGTTCACGTTCACTGGATTTTCCTCTGTTACTGTCTTTTTAACCCTGTAAAGCCTGACATTCCTAAAAATGATATGCGCAAGTATGTTGTTTCAGTCCATTAAGCCTATTTTGGCTGGAAACTAGACAAAAAAAATCTAAGTAAGAAAAGCATTTTTTGCAGTGCAGAGCCCTTTGAGGCCGCTTTAAACTGCATTTTGGAAGTTCAAACTCGCAGACACTATTGAAGTCCACTATATGGAGAAAAATCTTGAAATGTTTGCCTCAAAAAGCATAATATCTTTATGACTGAAGAAAGAATGACATGAACATCATGGATGACAAGGGGGTGACTAAATTATCTGTAATTTTTTGTTCTGGAAGTGAACTTCTCCTTTAAACATTGTTCTGTTCTTCATACAAAGCTATTCTGCCTTCCAAAGGAAAAGAGCAGTAACTACTGTACACATTTGGTCAAAATTGAGTTAAGGCTTAAAATGGACTTTGTGACAACTGTTTTGTCTTGTGGCAAAGTCTCCTGGTTCATTTTTGTCCCGTTTCAGAGAAACAAGAGTGTCAACATGTTTGACTAGCTGGCGTAAAAACTTTAAAGGCATTTTTCTCAGTTTAAGTGTTGGTGTAGTTACTGCACTTTGCCTTTGGAGCAGTGTTGTTTCGTCATTTCGTTGACGCCACTCTTTTTCATGACGATAACGAGACGATGACGAGATAAAAATGGCTCGTTGATGACTAAAACATGACGAGACGTGTGTGAGTTTTCGTTGACGAGACGAGAATAGACGAAAATGTTAGTGGGTGGTCCGTCAGACGTTTAAAATGCATGACATTTCCGCTTATTGTGCATGCCAATTAAAACTTAAAAAGTATCTGACGCTATGGCAAGCCGTTTTAGCATTAAATACTCTTTGCTATACTAGTATGGCAAGCCGTTTTAGCATTCCATCCTTGTTTGTCTTTTATGTTCTAAAACATTCCTTCATTATTGTAATTATTGGTGAAAATAGTCGATCCGGAAGCTCACATTGTGTTGAACTATAGATCTGCTATTTTCAGAACTTATAAGTGACACTACCCAACAGCAAAATACTTACTGACCTACATTAATTTGTTAAAAGACTACTTTTTTCCCTTTTTTTGACTAAAACTAGACTAAAACCTTTTTGACTTTTCGTCGACTAAAATTGGACTAAAACTATCACATATAGAAGTGACTAAAATTTGACTAAAACTAAGAAGCATTTTAGTCCAAAAGACTAAGACTAAGACTAAATCTAAGATGGTTGTCAAAAACAACACTGCTTTGGAGGGTAGTATTGTAAGGCTTCAGAAGAGTCCTGTTGGCTAATTCTAGGACTGTGTCCATCTTTATTCACTTTTATCCTGTTTAAAAGAGCAGCGTGAGCGTTCCGCTAAACACCGAAGAAAGAAAGCCATGCAGGTTTGGAAATGACATGAGGTGGAAATCATGACAGAATTAATGTTTTGGATAAAATATTCCTTTAATGTTTCTGTCACATGAAGTCTTTGCAATTCAAGAACATCCAATCTCTCAAAACTAGACGCCACGCTGCTTTAAAATAGCAAAGCTGTCATTGTCAAACCAGCGCTGTTCTCTCCAGGCACTCATGGTTGTCAAGTTTGTCTTTGTCTTTCTTTAATTGTAGGGCGGCCTTTCATCATAATTCCCTCTAAAGGGAGACCACACACAGAAAGTACGTTCTGATTGAAGATGTGTAGCTTCATCATATTTATTTGTTTGAGAAATCTCTTCTATTTATTCTCTGCTTTATCCTCATCTTTACCCTTCAGAAGCAAGCATGGCCCGATCACAAAAGGGAATGCAAATGCCTCAAGCGCCTCCAGCCAAGGATCCCCACCGACTCTGTCCGCCTGGCTGCGAGGATCATTTTCAAACTGGTATGTGACATCAGAACACCTGCCGTATCAAGACCACTTCAGATCCATTCAAAGCGTGTTTTGCATTTAAAACCGCCACAGGGCTTGACGTTGGTATACCCGTTCTGTCTCTTTCCAGCTCAGCCAATCAGAAAGTGACCAAGAGGAGCTGTACTCGATAGCTGAACACCAGTCACGTAAGTTTGTGATTGCATTGTGAAGTACTGACACAATGCAAGCAGATGTTGGTATATTGTGTATTTTAGCACGACTAGAACACTGCATCAGGATCCAGGACTGAATGTCTTTTATAAAATCATATACATTGTTGTTTGGAAATGTATTAGGGAAAGTGGTATTTTGATAATACATCCTGAAAAAAAAACTGTAAATAATTAAATTAAATTAATAAATAAATAAATGAATATTTTGCACTGATCAGGGATGACACAAATTCTGAAAACATATTTTGCTAAAAAAAAAAAAAAAAAAGAGTTTTTGATTAAGTAAATCCAGCTATAGCGACACTGGACCACAAAACCAGTCATAAGGGTCTTTTTTTTTTATTTTTTTTTATTGATATTTATACATCACGTGAAGGCTGAATAAATTAATAATCTGGAATCCGAGGGTGCAAAAAATCAAAATAATAAGAAAATCGCCTTTAAAGTTGTCCAAATGAAGTTATTAGCAATGCATGCTAATTAAAAATTAAGGTTTGATATATTTGCGGTAGGAAATTTGCTAAATATCTTCATGGAACATGATCTTTACTTAATATCCTAATTTTTGGCATAAAAGCAAAATCTATAATTTTGACCCATACAATGTATTTTTGGCTATTGTTACAAATATACTTGTGTTACTTAAAGGGGTCATCGGATGCAAAACTAACTTTTACATGATGTTTGAACGTTAATGTGTGTAGTAGTATTTTTTTAATCTTTAAAAGTAATATCCCCTTTTTAAAATCAGGTAATTCTCAGCTTCTTGTCAGTGTGACGACACACCGACGGAGGCCGCTTCCCCGATAGTCGATTGACACGAGCGCCTTACCTTAGACTCGCCCTCAGCGAGCTGAAACAGTCCGACTCCGATCGCCATTGTGTCGACCCAGGTGCAGGGGAGAACAAGAATGTCTCAGATTGAGCGATTGAGGTGTTCTGTTGTTGAATGTAATAATGAACACAGCAATCGTCATTTACTGAAGACGCAGAGGAAAACGTTACTTTAGTTTTTAAAAGGAAAGCGCCGATCCCGATCGACATATATGCCTCTATGTTCGTGTGAATCGTTTCTGATGCAGCTTCACCCACAGCAGAAGTGAGTATACATTTTTTTTATGCATCTTTGGGAATGGCCTTTCTTAATAATGTGCTTGTTGGCAAGTTTCACTGCTAAACGCTGCTAAATGTGGCTAAAGTAAACAACGTCTCATAATCCCAGAGAGGGGCGGGGCGAGCAGAGCTCATTTGCATTTAAAGTGACCATGTCTTAAAATGAATTGAGTTTTTGCAGAG